>NC_088220.1:27343937-27628937 GCF_036934945.1 Oncorhynchus masou masou | reverse complement strand
AGAGCTCAAAGCTGTTTAACAGTTTGATACAATACGTTTTTGAACAGCCTCTACACCTCTACAAGGTGTTATAAACTAATAAGGAATGAACCGTGATCAAATGTGCCAGAACCAAATCAATCAAGGTAAAAGAAAAGCACTGTGGAAATGCTTGTGCTTTGTGTGAGAAAAGATGGCACCTTGGAGCCACCTGGTGGTGAAACGAAGGAATGAACATTAGAGGACAGTGACTTCCTGTGTAATAGGGGGCTAACCTAAGAAGGCACCCCATTCCTTATTAGGGCACTAAAGGCCCTGATAAACAGCAGGACGTTGCAGGGAACAAGGTGCTATTTGATACAGCCATACAATAAACTCCTGTCACTGAGACAGCTGAACAAGCTGCCTTATATAGAGGGAGGATTTGAGCGTCCCTGAAGTGGAAGGATATTCCATCTCAACGCGCACGTCATTGAGGCGGGCCTGGAGTTCTTCAGAATCATCCTCAGCCTGGTCGTCAAAAACACTGAGCTGCACCCTCAGCTCTTCATTCTCTATGGTCCGAATCTCCTACAGGAGAGACGGAAAGGAGGGTCAATAAAAATCACCACACTTCTGAGCATCAAAGCAAACATCAGTTTGGTTCAGAGTAAGTTTGAGAGTGAGTTAGTGTGTGTGTGTGTGTGTGTGTGTGTGTGTGTGTGTGTGTGTGTGTGTGTGTGTGTGTGTGTGTGTGTGTGTGTGTGTGTGTGTCTCACCGTCAGCAGGCCTCGTAGGCCCAATCTCAGCAGTTCTGAGCGGATGTGGATCCTGTAGTCCAGCTCTTCTCCTCGACTGATGAGAGCGTTGATGAGTTGCATGCAGCCATTCTTCAGGCCGATGTTGGGCTTGTTCATACCAGAGAGGAGTGGCTGAAACCTCTCATTGTCCTGCTTCTCTGCCTCCTCAGTGATGGCCTCCAGAACACGCTCATGACTACAGGGAGTCACACACACACACACACACACACAGATTATACAAAACATTAAGAACACCTTCCCAATATGGAGTTGCACCCCCTTTTGCCTTCAAAACAGCCTCAACTCATCAGGACATGAACTCTACAAGGTGTCAAAAGTGTTCCACAGGGATGCTGGCCCATGTTGACTAATGCTTCCCACAGTTGTGTCAAGTTTGCTGGAGGACAATTCTTGATACACACAGGAAACTGTTAAGTGTGAAAAACCCTGCATCATTGCAGTTCTTGACACAAACCGGCACCTACTACCATACCCTGTTCAAAAGAACTTCAATCTTTTACCTTGCACATTCACCCTCTGAATGGCACACAAACACAATCCAGGTCTCAATTTTCTCAAGACTTAAAAATATGTATTTAACCTGTCTCCTCCCCTTCATCTAAGTGACACCAATAAGGGATCATAGCTTCTTTCACCTGGATTCACCTGGTCAGTCTATGTCATGGAAAGATCAGGTGTTCTTAATGTTTTGTACACACACACACACACGTACGTACAGGTTGTCAGGGTGTTCCAGGATGCAGATGGCCGAGAGCAGTTTGACCACATCCACCATCATGTGAGGGACCTGGGGGTTGATGGCTCGGACCAGCAGAGGAATGCCCTCGGCAGACGTCAACATGGCCTTCAGTCCATACTTGTTGTTCATGAAGGCTTTGAGACAGCGCACAATCTCGTGTTGACACTTCACACCCATATTCCTATAGGACAGGAAGACAGGAGAGGTGAAGGTGCGTTACTGCATGGGCATGGGTTGACATACGAAACAGGGGACTAGCAAATCGACTGCAGAAGGCCGCGGGGTACGAGGGTGTGGGTATCTTACAGGTCCTCATCCTTCTCCTCCTGGATCTTCCTCATGATGTTGAGCAGCAGAGCCAGGCCCTCGTCTCCAAAGTTCTGCACCCAGCTGACAGGGTTGTTGTTGAGGGAGACACGGAGAGACTCCAGACAGCCCAGGAGCTGTGTGTCTCTGGGCTCCATCCTCAGCTCCTGGATGTACATCATGGCTGACCTGGAACACTCCTTCTGGCTCTGACCCTATCACCCCCGTGGTATTGGTACATTGAGCATACAGAGAGGACATGTTATCACTGTCCTAAGTCTACTGTTATCCCAGTAACACAGCTTTTGTTACTCACAGCTTTCGATGTGTGGAGGTACTGGGAAACCATCTCTCGTTTGATGGAGATGTCTTTCGCCCGCAGAGGCCGCTGCTTCTCGTCATTCAAGTTCATATCCACCTGGGGGGGGTCGTAGGGTGAGCATCCCACAACAACCTACAGTTCACACAAACTTGGTCCACACTCATACACATCCTAATCCTTTCTCTCTCTCAGCCTCTACGGAGGCAGTATCTCTGTGTTTAGCCCTCTCTCTCACCAGCCTCTACAGAGGCAGCATCTCTGTGTTCAACCCTCTCTCTCACCAGCCTCTACAGAGTCAGCATCTCTGTGTTTAACCCTCTCTCTCACCAGTATCTCTGTGTTTAACCCCTCTCTCACCAGTATCTCTGTGCCTCTCACCAGTATCTCTGTGTTTAACCCTCTCTCACCAGTATCTCTGTGTTTAACCCTCTCTCTCACCAGTATCTCTGTGCCTCTCACCAGTATCTCTGTGTTTAACCCCCTCTCTCACCAGTATCTCTGTGTTTAACCCTCTCTCACACCAGTATCTCTGTGTTCAACCCTCTCTCTCACCAGCATCTCTGTGTTTAACCCTCTCTCTCACCAGTATCTCTGTGTTTAACCCTCTCTCTCACCAGTATCTCTGTGTTTAACCCTCTCTCTCACCAGCATCTGTTCGAAGAGTTCCAGAACGTATTCGTCAGGGTGGTCGTGCAGCATGGTCTCCTGGGCAGGCACCTCGTAGTGGGCAGCGCTGGAGTGGCGCTGTGCAGGCGCATGAGGCTTCTCTTTGTCTTTCTTCGTCCTCATGCTGGTGAAACGCTCCAACTGCAGGGGGTCAAATACCAGGGGTCAGAGGTCACGCAGGGTCATATTAGGGTTATTCCAGATCAACCCGACCCCTTGGCTTGGAGAGGTCAGGGCAAGGTCAGAGTTGATTTGGGATTGGGCATCAGACTCCAGTGGATGTTCAAACAACATGGACGAATAAACACCACTCTGAAACACCTTGGCTGGAGCTGACAGAGAGCTCCATTCATGAGTGAACAATATGAAACAGGATCGGAGTGAAATCATGAACATCTCAGTTTCCTCCAAACAGTTGACAAGGTTAACTGATCCTCCTTCATCCCATTCTAGTGTAGAGTACAACACTAATTATTGTACAGAGTACAACACTAATTATTGCCTGTGTAGCTGCTGTTAGTGTGAAGATGACAGCGCAGGGACACCAGAGCACTGGTAAGTAGCTGCACAATGACACGGGAGCTGTGTGAAGCATGGATGATGACCCATTAATGTTAGGGACGTGCTATGTTCACAAACACAGGTAGCTGGCAAGCCATTTGCAACAGAGCTTATTATACCCAATTACTGAAATAATATCTTAGTACCCCCCCCCCCCAACAAATTGTGCGTTGCCCTATGGGACTCCCAAAAACCAGCCTGGATTCGAACCAGGGACTATATAGTGGGGTTATTATGGGGTGTTAGTGTTGGAGGGGCAGGGGGTTGGAAGTTGGCTACAGGGTAGGGTGAGACGAGAAACCAAGAGTCAGATCACTGAGATAATGTTGGATCCACACAACCTACCTCATCAGGAAACAGCCGTTTGATATTCTGTACAGAGGGGAGTGGGGGGAGGATGAGGGAAAGACCGATAGGAGGAGGAGGAGAAAGACATGGGGAGATCAAACAGGAGAAAAGAGAGGGACAGTGAGGTAGATGGGGAGATAGAAGGGAACAAAACGGGAAGGAGAGATGAAAGGAAAAATTAGGATTAGGCTGGATAATCTCTACGAGGTCATTATTAAACATTGATCACAGGAGCACAGGGGGGAATGTAGGCAACAGATAGATCACGATCACTCTACAAGATCACTTCAGTAAGAACTGACTGTTACATCACACTGGATCAATATACAACCTATATATGTAGATTAGCTCACTAATTCCTCTGGTATCAAGTTATGGATCATCTGAAACTTTCTAACAGACAGGGATTGATATTGTAAGATTCCAGATTTTTAGACAGGTCTATGGCAGAAACAGAATAAATTTGCACTTGCACATTTTTGCCACACGGTGTCAGGCTACACCAATTAATGTCCTGGTGATGGCAGCATCTCACGTGTTACCACTGTCCAACACCAGGGGGTGCTGAAGATTACACAGACACACACAAAAAAGAAAGCTTTTGGGAAAGTTGCTCACTTCGAGCACAGTTGAAAAATATGTGATTTAGAAATCAAAACTGGATGCTCTTCAGAAATAAATGAGAGGGGTTGAGGGTAGCTGAAGGATGGGACAAATTTTTTTTGTGCAAAATACTCTATACAGACACTTGTCCCGAAGCCACTCCTGCATCGTCTTGGCTGTGTGCTTAGGATTGTCCTGTTGGAAGGTGAACCTTCGCCCCAGTCTGAGGTCTTGAGCACTCTGGAGCAGGTTTTCATCAAGGGTCTCTCTCTACTTTGCGCCATTCATCTTTACCTCGATCCTGACTAGTCTCCCTGCCACTGAAGAAGACCCCCCCCCCCTCACAAGGTAGGGGTGGGATACAGAAGAGCAACGACAATCCGTCATTGCTTTAAGACATGAAGGTCAGTCAGTACGGAACATTTCAGGAACTTTGAAAGTTTCTTCAAGTGCAGTTGCAAAAACCATCAAGTGCCATGATGAAACTGGCTCTCATGAGGACCGCCACAGGAAAGGAGGAGCTACACTCTGCTGCAGAGGATACATTCATTCGAGAGTTACCAGCCTCAGAAATTGCAGCCCAAATAAATGCTTCACAGAGTTCAAGTAACAGACATCTCAACATCAACTGTTCAGAAGAGACTGCGTGAATCAGGCATTGGTCGAATTGCTGCAAAGAAGCCACTATTAAAAGGACCACCAATAAGAAAAAGAGACTTGATTGGGCCAAGAAACACAAGCAATGGACATTAGACGGGTGGAAATCTGTCCTTTGGTCTGATGAGTCCAAATTAGAGATGTTTGGTTCCAACCGCTGTGTCTTTGTGAGATGAAGAGTAGGTGGAAGGATGATCTCTGCATGTGTGATTCCCACCGTGAAGCATGGAGGAGGTGGAGGTCAACCGATTATGATTTTTCAACGCCGATACCGATTATTGGAGGACCAAAAAAGCTGATCCAGTTTTTTTTTGTCATTTGTAAAGACAATTACAACAATACTGAATTAACACTTATTTTAACTTAATATAATACATTAAAAAATCAATTTAGCCTCAAATAAAATAAAACGTGTTCAATTTGGTTTAAATAATGCAAAAACAAAGTGTTGGAGAAGAAAGTGAGAACAAAAAGTGGTTCCTTTTTACATGAGTCATCAATATTCCCATGTTATTAAAAATAGGACTATTTCTCTCTATAACATTTGTATTTCATATACTTTTGAATATTGGATGTTCTTATAGGCTTGCTCAGAACATGAGAACATATGAAAGCTGGTGGTTCCTTTTTACATGAGTCTTCTATATTCCCAGGTAAGAAGTTTTAGAGCTATTGGCAAATCGCACGCAAGTGCTGTTTGAATGAATGCTTACGAGCCTGCTGGTGCCGACTATCGCTCAGTCAGACTGCTCTATCAAATCATAGACTTAATTATAACATAACACACAGAAATACGAGCCTTAGGTCATTAAAATGGTCGAATCCGGAAACTATCATTTCGAAAACAAAAGGTTTATTCTTTCAGTGAAATACAAAACCTTCCGTATTTTATCTAATGGGTGGCATCCCGAAGTCTAAATATTCCTGTTACATTGCACAACCTTCAAAGTTATGTCAAATTATGTAAAATTCTGGCAAATTAGTTCGCAATGAGCCAGGCTGCCCAAACTGTTGCATATACCTCGACTCTGCGTGCAATGAACGCAAGAGAAGTGACACAATTTCGCCTGGTTAATATTGCCTGCTAACCTGGATTTCTTTTAGCTAAATATGCAGGTTTAAAAATATATACTTCTGTTTATTGATTTTAAGAAAGGCATTGGTGTTTATGGTTAGGTACAGGTTGGAGCAACGACAGTCCTTTTCACGAATGCGCACTGCATCGATTATATGCAACGCAGGACACGCTAGATACACTAGTAATATCATCAACCATGTGTAGTTAACTAGTGATTATGATTGACTGTTTTTTATAAGATAAGTTTAATGCTAGCTAGTAACTTACCTTGGGTTCTTACTGCATTCGCATAACAGGCAGGCTCCTCGTGAGGCAGGTGGTTAGAGCGTTGGACTAGTTAACCGTAATTTTGAATCCCCGAGCTGACAAGGTAAAAATCTGTCGTTCTGCTCCTGAACAAGGCAGTTATCCCACTGTTCCCAGGCCTTCATTGAAAATAAGAATGTGTTCTTAACTGACTTGCCTCGTTAAATAAAGTTGTACAAAAATATATTTCATAATAATCAAAAAAAAAAAACATCTGCGTCCAAAAATACCGATTTCCGATTGTTATGAAAACTTGAAATCGGCCCTAATTAAATCGGTCAACCTCGAATTCAGAATTCAAGGCACACTTAAACAGCATGGCTACCACAGCATTCTACAGCGATACGCCATCCCATCTGGTTTGCGCTTAGTGGCACTATCATTTGTTTTTCAACAGGACACTGACCCAACATACCTCCAGGTTGTGTAAGGGCTATTTGACCAAGAAGGAGAATGATGAGTGCTGCAACAGATGACCTGGCCTCCACAATCACCCGACCTCAACCCAATTGAGATGGTTTGTAATGAGTTGGACCACAGAGTGAAGGAAAAGCAGCCCACAAGTGCTCAGTATATGTGGGAACTCCTCCAAGACCGTTGGAAAATCATTCCAGGTGAAGCTGGTTTTAGAATGCCAAGAGCGTGCAAAGCTGTTATCAAGGCAAAGGGAGGCTACATTTAAGAAACTCAAATATAACATGTATTTTGATTCGTTAAACACATTTTTGGTTAATACATGATTCCATATGTGTTACTTCATAGTTTATGTATTCACTATTATTCTACAATGTAGAAAATAGTAAAAATAAAGAAAAACTCTTGAATGAGTAGGTGTGTCCAATGTTTTGACTGGTACTGTGTGTGTGTGTGTGTGTGTGTGTGTGTGTGTGTGTGTGTGTGTGTATATATACACACTGCTCCAAAAAATAAAAGGGAACACTAAAATAACATATCCTAGATCTGAATGAATGAAATATTCTTATTAAATACTTTTTTCTTTACATAGTTGAATGTGCTGACAACAAAATCACACAAAAATGATGATCCAACTTTGATGTAATATCCTTAAAACAAGTCAAAATGAGACTCAGTAGTGTGTGTGGCCTCCACGTGCCTGTATGACCACCCCCTCCCCCCCCTACCCACCCACCCCACAACGCCTGGGCATTCTCCTGATGAGGTGACGGATAGTCTCCTGAGGGATCTCCTCCCAGACCTGGACTAAAGCATCTGCCAACTCCTGGACAGTCTGTGGTGCAACGTGGCGTTGGTGGATGGAGCGAGACATGATGTCCCAGATGTGCTCAATTGGATTCAGGTCTGGGGAACGGGCAGGCCAGTCCATAGCATCAATGCCTTCCTCTTGCAGGAACTGCTGACACACTCCAGCCACATGAGGTCTAGCATTTTCTTGCATTAGGAGGAACCCAGGGCCAACCGCACCAGCATATGGTCTCGCAAGGGGTCTGAGGATCTCATCTCGGTACCTAATGGCAGTCAGGCTACCTCTGGCGAGCACATGGAGGGCTGTGCGGCCCCCAAAGAAATGCCATGACTGACCCACCACCAAACCGGTCATGCTGGAGGATGTTGCAGGCAGCAGAACGTTCTCCACGGCGTCTCCAGACTCTGTCACGTGCTCAGTGTGAACCTGCTTTCATCTGTGAAGAGCACAGGGCGCCAGTGGCGAATTTGACAATCTTGGTGTTCTCTGGCAAATGCCAAACGTCCTGCACGGTGTTGGGTTGTAAGCACAACCCCCACCTGTGGACGTCGGGCCCTCATACCACCCTCATGGAGTCTGTTTCTGACCGTTTGAGCAGACACATGCACATTTTTGGCCTGCTGGAGGTCATTTTGCAGGGCTCTGGCAGTGCTCCTCCTTGCACAAAGGCGAAGAAGCGGTCCTGCTGCTATGTTGTTGCCCTCCTACGGCCTCCTCAATGTCTCCTGATGTACTGGCCTGTCTCCTGGTAGCGCCTCCATGCTCTGGCCACTACGCTGACAGACACAGCAAACCTTCTTGCCACAGCTCGCATTGATGTGCCATCCTGGAGGAGCTGCACTACCTGAGCCACTTGTGTGGGTTGTAGACTCCGTCTCATGCTACCACTAGAGTGAAAGCACCGCCAGCAATCAAAAGTGACCAAAAATTCAGCCAGGAAGCATAGGAACTGAGAAGTGGTCTGTGGTCACCACCTGCAGAACCACTCCTTTATTGGGGGTGTCTTGCTAATTGCCTATAATTTCCACCTGTTGTCTATTCCATTTGCACAACAGCATGTGAAATGTATTGTCAATCAGTGTTGCTTCCTAAGTGGACAGTTTGATTTCACAGAAGTGTGATTGACTTGGAGTTACATTGTGTTGTTTAAGTGTTCCCTTTATTTTTTTGAGCAGTGTATAAATAAATAAAATATATATATATATATATATATATATGAGATTGGAAATGATGCATGTAAATACATTGATGGTATTCATAATATACCCCCCCCCCCCCAAAAAAGGAACAAATTTAAAGTTGCTCACTTCCTAAGATGCATTTCTCAAGATATCAGCATCTGTATGGATGGCCTAATACTCCATTGGAATAAGCCACAAATGAGATATAGAGATTGTAACATTGCTTCCAAACATTCTATCAAATATATCTATATTATCCCAGAGACCAATTATTTTAGTTCTGGTTCCCAGCAAATGATAAGTCAAAGTACAGTAACATACATTCCACATATACTCCAGCTTCTGGAGCCAATTACCACCCAGCCAGAGACTGGGGTCAGTGGTCACAAAACACACACCAACCATCACAACCCTCCTCCACGGTTTTATAGTCATCCATCTGGAGAAGACACTAAGAGGACACACACACACACACACACACACACCTTTCACTCGTCCAAGCACTCTTGCTCTCACTTTAGTTTCTTTCACAGGTTTCAGTGATCCGCTCTCTCTTCAACAGAAAAAGGTTACATTAGCCTACCCATTCTCTCTCTCACTTCCCTCCTCTCACAAATGGTATGCAGACAAGGTCGGACGGACACACACGGGACTGGTGTGAGCTGTTGTGAATATTTGATGGATTCCACACAAATTCAGTTTGAGAGAGCTGCTCATTAGTCATAGTCAGATAAAAACAGTTAGCCTAAATCCCAACACCCCTCCTTCCCATTCTCTCCTCCCTGTCTCTCCCTCTCTCCTGAGCCACCCAGCTGATTGGACCTGGGCCAGAGTGACAGGGGAGTCTTTTGTCGATGACTTTCTCTCTCACATTGAGATTGGCTGGGATGGCTGAGACCAAAGACAAAAACCCTCATCATAGACCTAAATGGCTGTCTGCAGCTAGACTGAATAGGAATCACCCTGTGTTGTGTTGTGTCTGTAACCTTCTGTTTCTACGGTATTGGGCTGACATTAGTTTGTGCCCTTAAGGAGTGTTCAGTCTCTATTACTGCTATTTCTTACAGGGTTCATACACATCTTGACAGATGGAATTTTATGATTTTTCCGTGACTTAACTTTTAAATGTAACTACATGTAATCTAGGTAATCCTCTAAAGTAATTATTTATCATGAGAGGACAGTCAACAATTAATAATACTGCATACTCCAAGAAAGGTTCAAATCTCACCTGTCTGCTAAAAAATAGTTATAAATTGCTGAGGTGTAGTCACTTGAGGATACAAGCTCAAGTACAAATATGATATGAAAATTAATGTTTTATGACATAGTTCCTATTCAACAAAACTGTACGGATAACATACGCTTTCTAAGTATAGAATAATCAAAATTATAAAGCCACTAACAAAATTTCACCTTCCTTATAACTGTAAAATACATGTGTATGTTTAGTGTTAGAGAAAATTGTTTTTCTAATATATTTTCTAAAAGTCTAAACACCTGCCCCTACCATTGTGAAAGTCACACAGAGTTCTGGCTTGGCTCCTGAACTAATGACACCAGAACCAAACCGGACGCCCGGCGTCATGCACAAATTGATTTTGTCCCCACACCAAACACGAACATGACACGCAGGTTGAAATATCAAAACAAACTCAACCAATTATATTCATTTGGGGACAGGTCGAAAAGCATTAAACATTTATGCCAATTTAGCTACCTGGCGAATTTGTCTTATTTAGCTGGCTTGTTGTTGCTAGCTAATTTTTCCTGGGATATAAACATTGAGTTGTTATTTTACCTGAAATGCACAAGGTCCTCTACTCCGACAATTAATCCACACATAAAAACGCAGACACTCGTTGGCAAGCAGTGTGGGTGCAGTGATTGAATAACATGTATTTATTTTGCAATGCTCACGCACGCAACACGTCCGGTTTGTGTAGGGTGTTAGGAACTCTCATCTCATATTAATCACAGAAAGTGGTTTTGTTCAAAATCAATGAATTATGTTAGATTATAAATCCATTTCTGAATGTGTTATATTGATTAAGCCAACCTGTCCTGCTGCGGTAAGATGTAAGGATCGCTGGTATGTGCTTTGTCAACGGCTGTGACGTAGGGTTCAGCCAGGAGGACAGTCGAACAACTCATTTTAAAAGTTACGAGCAACATCCCACCTTCAAGTGGTTTCAGATTTCACATTCGACATCACACAGGCTGAAAAAATTTACTTCTATGTCCGTGGGAACCAGTGTGATCGCAAGCCATTTTAATCTACGGTGTCCACAGATTGATTTAAGTGGAAATGTCAGTCAGAACCAGTACCAGAACCAAGCAGGTCCCCTAAACAGGGATTTACATTGAAGGTGTTTTAACATTTCCATGACTCACAATGGGCGGCGTCTCCACGTACATATAAAAAGTATGAGGAATGTGATAGACCAATTAGAATATCTGTATAAAACAAAATGGCCAACCCTCAGTCTGGAGAGCTATCGGCTGTGCAGGATTTCGAACCAGC
The DNA here is from genome assembly GCF_036934945.1 of Oncorhynchus masou masou. Lineage (NCBI taxonomy): Eukaryota > Metazoa > Chordata > Actinopteri > Salmoniformes > Salmonidae > Oncorhynchus > Oncorhynchus masou. The sequence goes on along the minus strand of NC_088220.1, from coordinate 27,617,642 downwards.
CCTGCTCAAACACATCAGAGCCAGTTCATCAAGGTCCGGTTGAGCAGCTCATTTCTAAAATGTGGTTTGTTTGAGGGGGAGAGGAATAAAGGCCTGCACACACATTAGCTCTCCTGGAAGATGGCCACCCTTGATGAAAAACATTGCAACCAAATAATTTGCCTTTTTAAATAATTTGCTCATTCAATGTTTCAAAGATGAAATGGCCATGGTAGGTTACAAACCCTTTTATTTATCTGAAGCAAGGCCACACAATTTCTTTAGGAAACTTACCTTTTCTAGTTTAGTCAAGCTTATCTTGGAAGTGTTTACTTTGCAGGCTGACGAGCATCTATGGAGTTGCAATGTCCATACATTGGATGCCCAAAACAAGTTGAAGCCACTTAATACAAAAGAAAGGCTACATCTAATATTATTTTCCTAAAATTTATGTTCACGATTCACTAATTATTATTTTGATTCATATGATTAGATTCATTGCCATGGAACCAACTACCAACTAATTCAATGGCAAAATGAATCTAATTTCATCCAAATCCAGTGGCCACAGATTGATTTAAGTGAAAATGTCAGTCAGAACCAGAACTACCAACTAATTCAATGGCAAAACAAATCATTAATTTCATCAAAAATAATAGTTTAAAGTTGACTAGAGAGTTAACTAGCAAGGTGACAAGATGCTGTACGTTTTGAACTGACTACCTAGTTAGTCGGTTCTCTATTAAATTTCATAGGCAAGGCCTACCAGCTGTTGCAATATCCGACTGTCTCAGAGACGCTCATGTGTCATTCCAATCCTGGCCGATATTTGTATTTGATTGATGAATTATTTATAAACTGTGCCTAAATAAATGAAAACAGAATTAATTAAATTAATTTCCATGACTTGTCCAGGCCTGAAAAACACCATTTTAAAATTCCATGACCTTTCCAGGATTTTCATGACCGTACAAACCCTGTTCTTATCGGGACCTTGTGGCTTACACATTTCAAAGGAATGGAGTGGGAGTCGCCCAGCCTCCCTCAAAACACACACACCATTACTTTGCCATGTTTTAAGATGCCACAGCCCTGTTATCAAATCTCTACATGTCATCACAAAGAACACCGTATGTTGGCATCACCGTAAAAAACATTTCAAACACACTCTTGTGAACTGTGAACACATAGAGACACATACACAAACCGACTGCACATTGTTGTAGATAACATAGATGCTATCACACAGGGAGGAGCAGCATTGGCTCAAAAGGGTAAATAGTAAGCAGGGATTACGTTGAAATATGTCCCCTACAGCCAGTGTCCTAGCCTAGTTGTCGCCAAGCTTAAAGAGGTGCCATCACACGGGCATGAAAGATGCTCTGATCTGATGTAGGCCTAGATCAGCGTTTCCCAACCAGGGGTACTAGGACGACCCACAGAGGGTAGTAGAACCATGAGACCATAGGTTTACTGGTTAAAAATAATCACACCAGCAGGTAGTTCAGGGCTACTCCGCGCAGAGCACAATGTACCGTGGTGGTACAGTAACCCAAAAAGGTTGGAAACCACTGGCCTAGAAGTGTCAAAAATACAGTGACTCCATATGCCCTGGTCATATGCCCTGGTCATATGCCCTGGCCCTGGTCAATAGTGCACTAGAAAGAGAATGGGGTGCCATTGGGAAAGCAGACAGAGCTGGTAATGATACGCCTTGTCCTACTATAGTACACATTGCCCTGTAGTTATGTTCTGATACAGTCGCTGAGGATGTTTACAAGCACACTAATAATTGGATATTACACTGATATTAAACTATTGCAGTAGGCCGAGTATGGAAATAGTCACATTTACATGACACCGACAGATGTTTCACCAAGTTGGCTCAGGGATTTTAACCAGAGACCAAGCACACGCCGATTAAAACACCTGGTTTTCAAAGCAATCTTTCAAATGATTAGGACATGTAAACAGCTTAAATTGGCAGTCCAGTGGGTTATTAGTGCATGTGTCAGCATTGGTAAAAACTGAAGTCAGTTTAGAAATAGTTTTCACATATCTGAACTCAGAATGAAATAGGTTTCCCCACAATAACATGGTCGCGGTGGTAGTGTTCATTCTGATTGGTGATTTAAACCCCATCAGGAAGCCGGATTTCAGATGGGTCTATGGAAACAGGATTATTAGGAAAATGATTATTCTTGCAAAGCATGTAAACATTTTAAACTAGAGGTCGACCGATTATGATTTTTCAACGCCGATACCGATTATTGGAGGACCATAAAAGCCGATACCGATAAATCTGACAATTTATTTTTATTTTTTTATTTGTATTAATGACAATAACAATACTGAATTAACACTTATTTTAACTTAATATAATACATCAATAAAATCAATTTAGCCTCAAGTAAATAATGAAACATGTTCAATTTGGTTTAAATAATGCAAAAACAAAGTGTTGGAGAAGAAAGTAAAAGTGCAATATGTGCTATGTAACGTTTAAGTTCCTTGCTCAGAACATGAGAACATATGAAAGCTGGTGGTTCCTTTTAACATGAGTCTTCAATATTCCCAGGTAAGAAGTTTTAGGTTCTAGTTATTATAGGACTATTTCCCTCTATTGCATTTGTATTTCATTAACCTTTGACTATTAGATGTTCTTACAGGCACTTTAGTATTGCCAGTGTAACAGTACAGCTTCCGCCCCTCTCCTCGCTCCTCCCTGGGCTCGAACCAGCAATACAATGACAATTAGTGCGCGCTAATTAGCTAGCCATTTCACTTCGGTTACATGAGCCTCATCTCGGGAGTTGATAGGCTTGAAGTCTTAAACAGCGCAATGCTTGACGCACAACGAAGAGCTACTGGCAAAACGCACGAAAGTGCTGTTTGAATTAATGTTTACGCGCCTGCTTCTGCCTACCACCGCTCAGTCAGATACTTGTATGCTCAGTCAGATATGCAACGCAGTACACGCTAGATAATATCTAGTAATATCATCAACCATGTGTAGTTAACTAGTGATTATGATTGATTGTTTTTTATAAGTTTAATGCTATCTAGCAACTTAACTTGGCTTACTGCATTCGCGTAACTCCTTGTGGAGTGCAACGAGAGAGAGGCAGGTCGTTATTGCGTTGGACTAGTTAAGGTTGCAAGATTGGATCCCCCGAGCTGACAAGGTAAAAATCTGTCGTTCTGCCCCTGAACAAGGCAGTTAACCCACTGTTCCTCGGCCGTCATTGAAAATAAGAATGTGTTCTTAACTGACTTGCCTAGTTAAATAAAGATTAAATAAAAAGGTGTAAAAAATTATACATAATAATAATAATAATAATAATAATCCGCTCCCAAAAATACCGATTTCCGATTGTTATGAAAACTTGAAAATCGTCCCAAATTAAAATTTAAAAAAAATCAGCCATTCCGATTAAATCGGTCGACCTCTATTTTAAACCATTATATTAATCTGACAATCCACAGTCATCGTATTATTGCGTGCATGTAACCACGCTCAGTGTGTTGACGAGGCTAATTGGTAGTCGCCACTTGCAGTGAACACTGATCTGATCGGCCTCTACTCTACAGGGCCGTTTCCGCTTACACTGACATGACACACACCCACATAAACATACGTGCAACTATTGTTAATTAAAGCAGCCGATGCCAAATTGGTGCCATTTAACCCACAAGGCCAGAAACATCAGCCACAGAAAAAGGAACTCAGGGTAATCAGACAGGAAACGGCGTATTTTGGTACATATCTGAGCACGAAAGAGTACAAAAGAATGTACAAAAGTACAAATAAATATTGAGAGACAGACAGAGACGTAGCCTTCACCCTGGCAGGCAGGCACTCAGGACCTCAACCTAACTGAGTAAAGAGAAAGAGATGAGACGAACAGGGCACCAGTCTGCGTTCCTCAGGAGACCTTCACTAACGTACAGGAACATCACAAATATGTGCGCAAGAAGAAAAAAAAACACACAAAAACAAAGTCTAAAAATCACAGGCACTCAACGAGTTCCCAAAGGACCATGGGTAAACAAAGGCAGAAAGAATCACAGAACTAGGTGCCTGTGGTTCCTCTGAAACTTAGTGAACAAACAGAAGTCCGTGTTTAAGAACATTATGGAGTCAGTCAGCCTCTCCTAGCGCTGTCACTAGTAATGCACAGCTCCACTCACCATTTACATTTACATTTAAGTCATTTAGCAGACGCTCTTATCCAGAGCGACTTACAAATTGGTGAATTCACCTTCTGACATCAGTGGAACAGCCACTTTACAATAGTGCATCTAAATCATTTAAGGGGGGGGGGGTGAGAAGGATTGCTTTATCCTATCCTAGGTATTCCTTGAAGAGGTGGGGTTTCAGGTGTCTCCGGAAGGTGGTGATTGACTCCATATCAGCCAGAACCACAAGACAAGTGTGTGTGTGTGTGTGTGTGTGTGTGTGTGTGTGTGTGTGTGTGTAAGAGAGCTGTGATAAATAGAATAAGAGAGAAAGAGAGCAAGTAAGAGAAAGCTAGAGCGAGAGCTAGAGAGCGAGAGCTAGAGGGAGAGAGAGAGAGCTAGAAAATGAGACAGCACACAGACATTCAGTTTGATATTGATTTTACAGCCAGTGTTGGTCAGAGGCAACCTTTTTCATAGTATAGTAATGCCACAATGATTTGAGTGAATTGACCCAACTTACATGCCTAAGTAAATAACACCTTCAATTCATTAACAACCACGTTATTTTCCTCGTGATCTCATTCTCATTCACTCTTTCCCTCTCTCTCTCTCCCTCCCCTGGACAGGACTATTTTGAGATCCTTTCTGTAGCCAGAACATAAAACAGCAGTGATGTCATGGGAAAACTAGTGCTAGTTAGATACTTATTTAACTCTAACCCTATTTATAGTAACAGAGAAGGACAAAATGGCTCTCGGAGAAAGTGAGAGAGACCGATGGAATGGTGGATAGAGCAGGAGATTGTGTGTGTGTATTGTAATCTACACTTTGACTGTTGATATGGGTGCTTACAGGGTTGCCATGGCTCCCTAGGTGGAAGCTGTGCTCTGCTGAGTGATGATGTCAGGGAATGGGGGTTCTGTGGCAGGCCTGTGTTACCGTGACAACGTCTCCTGTTTACAGCTTCAACAGGAAGTCATACTGACATATTTAAAACCTTAAGTACAGGCCTCCCGAGTGGTGCAGCGGTCTAAGATGCTGACCAGACAGACGGCGTGCACCATCATGCGCATGTTGATTTTGTCCCCCCCACACCAGATGCGACCAGGAAATGCAAGTTGAAATATCAAAACTTGGAACCAACTAAATTAATTTGGGGACAGATCGAAAAGCATTAAACATTTAGGGCAATTTAGCTAGCTGGCGAATTTGTCTTATTTAGCTAGCTTGCTGTTGCTAGCTAATTTGTCCTGGGATATAAACATTGAGTTATTTTACCTGAAATGCACAAGGTCCTCTACTCCAACAATTAATCCACACAAAACGGTCAACCGAATTGTTTCTAGTCATCTATCCTCCTTCAGGGTTCTTCTTCATTGAACTATATATGGCGATTGACAACCAACTTTAAAGGTACATTACCACCACCGATTGAATTGTGGACCTCAGTTCATTGTTCAATCACCCACGTGGGTATATGCTCCTAAAAACCAATGAGGAGATGGGAGAGGCAGGACTTGCAGCGCATTAAGCATCACAAATAATAAGTTATATTTTAGCACCTGGCTACACACACTGGTTGACGCGCTGCGCGAGCAGTGTGGGTGCAATGTCTGAATAACATGTAGAGATGTATTCTGCAGCGCTCGTGCATGAGAGCGGTGTGGAGGCATGTAAGGCACTGCATCGCAGTGCTTGAGGCGCCACAACAGACCTGGGTTATATCCCGGGCTGTGTCACAGCCGGCTGTGACCAGGAGACCCATGAGGCGGCACAAAATTGTCCCCGCACCGTCCGGGTTATGGGAGGGTTTTGTCCCATCGCGATCTAGCGACTCCTGTGGCGGGCCGGGCGTGTGCACGCTGACACGGTCGCTAGTTGTACAGTGTTTCCTCTGACACATTGGTGCGGCTTCCGGGTTAAGCGAGCAGTGTGTCAAGAAGCAGCACAGCTTGGCAGGGTCGCGTTTCGGAGGTCGCATGGCTCTCAACCTTCGCCTCTCAAGAGCGTACGGGAGTTGCAGCGATAGGACAAGACTTACGACCAATAGCATATCATGAAATTGGGGAGAAAAGGGGTATTTTTTTGTAAAACGTTTTACCTTACCTCACCATCCCTACAGTGGGAAGACTATCTAGGAAACACAAGCATCTACAACACATGCACCTCTGTCAAACACCCCTCAGATGACCCCAGGGGAAGTTTCTTACCAGATACTCAGTACACAAATAGAAAATAACCCTGACCCCCAAGGAGACAGTACAGGTGTAGCAAAGCTGGGACCGAGACATTGATAAACAGCTTCTATCTCCAGACCATCAGACTGTTAAACAAATCAAAATCAAATCAAATGTATTTGTCACATACACATGAGATGTTAATGCAAGTGTAGCGAAATGCTTGTGCTTCTAGTTCCGACAATGCAGTAATAACCAACAAGTAATCTAGCTAACAATTCCAAAACTACCAGCTTATACACACACAAGTGTAAAGGGATAAAGAATATGTACATAAAGATATATGAATGAGTGATGGTACAGAGCGGCATAGGCAAAATGCAGTAGATGGTATCGAGTACAGTATATACATATGAGATGAGTATGTAAACAAAGTGGCATAGTTTAAAGTGGCTAGTGACACATGTATTACATAAAGATGCAGTAGATGATATAGAGTACAGTATATACGTATACATATGCGATGAATAATGTAGGGTATGTAAACATTATATTAAGTAGCATTGTTTAAAGTGGCTTGTGATATATTTTACATCAATTCCCATTATTGAAGTGGCTGGAGTTAAGTCAGTGTGTTGGCAGCAGCCACTCAATGTTAGTGGTTGCTGTTTAACAGTCTGATGGCCTTGAGATAGAAGCTGTTTTTCAGTCTCTCGGTCCCAGCTTTGATGCACCTGTACTGACCTCACCTTCTGGATGATAGCGGGGTGAACAGGCAGTGGCTCAGGTGGTTGTTGTCCTTGATGATCTTTATGGCCTTCCTGTGACATCGGGTGGTGTAGGTGTCCTGGAGGGCAGGTAGTTTGCCCCCGGTGATGCGTTGTGCAGACCTCACTACCCTCTGGAGAGTCACCACTAGCTGCCCTCCACCCAGTACCCTGTCCTGAACCTTAGTCACTGTTTATAGCCAGCTACCACCCAGCCCTCTACCCTGCACCTTAAAAGACTTTGTTTGCCCTATGTCCATAGTGTCAGTGAACACTGGTCACTTGAATAATGTTTACATACTGTTTAACCCACTTTATATGTATATACTGTATTCTAATCATGGCTCATCCTATATAACTACTGCTGTACACATCTTTTCTATTCACATACTGTCCATACACACCATTTGCCCTCAGAACAGCCTCGATTCGTCGGGGCATGAACTCTACAAGGTGTCAAAAGTGTTCCACAGGGATGCTGGCCCATGTTGACTAATGCTTCCCACAGTTGTGTCAAGTTGGCTGGAGGACAATTCTTGATACACACAGGAAACTGTTGAGCGTGAAGAACCCTGCATCATTGCAGTTCTTGACACAAACCGGCACCTACTACCATACCCTGTTCAAAAGAACTTCAATCTTTTATCTTGCACATTCACCCTCTGAATGGCACACAAACACAATCCAGGTCTCAATTTTCTCAAGACTTAAAAATATGTATTTAACCTGTCTCCTCCCCTTCATCTACACTGATTGAAGTTGATTTAACAAGTGACATCAATAAGGGATCATAGCTTTCACCTGATCAGTTGATGTCATGGAAAGTGCAGGTCTTCTTAATTTTGTTTACTCAGTCTATATTCAGACAATTGCTGGTTCTGAAATTTCTCCATTTCTTTGTTTTTATGTTGTGTGTATTTTGTATTGTTAGGTAGTATTACTGTTGGAAACACAAGCATTTTGCTGCACCTGCGATAACATCTGCAAATCTGTGTACACAACAATTACATTTTGACTTGAGGTCAAAGCCCATTTCCTCACTGTGCATTTCAGACACTCACACCTGGTTATAGTTTCCAACTATAAAGTGGGAAGTGGATTCATCATTAAGTTGACCACAGACAGTATGTGACAAAACCTGTCATAAGGTGTGGTGTCCAACTGTCCATGAAAGTGGAGGTGTGTGTGTGTGTGTGTGTGTGTGTGTGTGTGTGTGTGTGTGTGTGTGTGTGTGTGTGTCTTTCAGGCAGGAAGGTGGTTAGGCCGAAGTGTGTTACATTTGCTCTTTTGTCCCTAAGAAAACACGACTGTTGACACGCGGTCAAACACCGAGAGAGAGAGAGAGAGAGAGAGAGAGAGAGAGAGAAACTCAAAGATGTGAGAAAAACAGAGACAAGCATAAAACTAATACATCACAAACCCAAAATACAATCATTCACACTACAAACACTGACAGAGAGAGAGCACAATAATTCACACGAGAGAAAAGAATCATTCACACTACAAACACTGACAGAGAGACCACAATGCTTCACACTACTAACAGAGAGAGCACAAACAACCTAACACTCATCTCAGGTGGACAACTATTTTGGTTGCTACAACACAACACTGTAACCCAGCACTGACATCATCATCAGCTTACCTTCTACTCCAACTAATCCTGGTAACCAGAGGTGAAGCTATACTGTAAGAACTAGAGGTCGACCGATTAAATCAAAATGGCCGATTAATAAGGGCCGATTTCAAGTTTTCATAACAATCATAAATCTGTATTTTGAGGGGCCAATTTGCCAATTTCTTTATACCTTTATTTAACTCGGCAAGTCAGTTAAGAACACATTCAAAACACTTTTGTGCGTTTTGCCAGCAGCTCTTCGTTGTGCGTCAAGCATTGCGCTGTTTATGACTTCAAACCTATCAATTCCCGAGATGAGGCTGGTGTAACCGAAGTGAAATGGGGAGCTAGTTAGCGCGTGCTAATAGCGTTTCAAACATCACTCGCTCTGAGACTTGGAGTAGTTGTTCCCCTTGCTCTGCATGGGTAACGCTGCTTCGAGGGTGGCTATTGTCGTTGTGTTCCTGGTTCGAGCCCAGGGAGGAGCGAGGAGAGGGACAGAAGCTATACTGTTACACTGGCAATATTAAAGTGCCTATAATAACATTCAATAGTCAAAGGTTAATGAAATACAAATCATATATAGAGAGAAATAGTCCTGTAATTCCTATAATAACTACAACCTAAAACTTCTTACCTGGGAATATTGAAGACTCATGTTAAAGGAACCACCAGCTTTCATACGTTCTCATGTTCTGAACAAGGTACTGAAACATCAGCTTTATTACATGGCACATATTGCACTTTTACTTTCTTCTCCAACACTTTGTTTTTCATTATTTAAACCAAATTGAACATGTTGTTTCATTATTTATTTAAGGCTAAATTGATTTTATTGATGTATTAAGTTAAAATAAGTGTTCATTCAGTATTGCTGTAATTGTCATTATTATAAATAAATACATAAATAAATAAAACAAATTGACCGATTAATTGGCATGGGCTTTTATGGTCCTCTAATAATAGGTATCGGCGTTGAAAAATCATAATCAGTCAACCTCCAGTAAGAACATCAGATAGTCATTTCAGAGCACACTAGACGAGCAGCACACACACACTAGACCAGCAGCACACACAGACACACACACACACACACTAGACCAGCAACACACACACACACTAGACCAGCAGCACACACACACTAGACCAGCACACACACACACTAGACCAGCAACACACACACTAGACCAGCACACACACACACTAGACCAGCAACACACACACACAGCAGCACACACACACTAGACCAGCACACACACACACTAGACCAGCAACACACACACACACTAGACCAGCACACACACTAGACACACACACACACTAGACCAGCAGCACACACACACACTAGACCAGCACACACACACACACACACAACACACACACACACACACTAGACCAGCAGCACACACACACACACACACTAGACCAGCAACACACACACAGCAGCACACACACACACTAGACCAGCACACACACACACACACACACACTAGACCAGCACACACACACACACACACACACACACACACACACTAGAACACACACACACACACACACTAGACACACACACACACACACTAGACCAGCAACACACACACACACACCCACACACTGGACCAGCACACACACACACACACACACACACTAGACCAGCAACACACACACTAGACCAGCAACACACACACACACACACACACTAGACCAGCAACACACACACACACACACACACACACTAGACCAGACCAGCACACACACACACTAGACCAGCAACACACACACACACACACACACTAGACCAGCAACACACACACACACACACACACACACTAGACCAGCAACACACACACTAGACCAGCAACACACACACACACACACACACACACACTAGACCACACACACACACCAGACCAGCACACACACACAGACCAGCAACACACACACACACTAGACCAGCACACACACACACTAGACCAGCAACACACACACACACACACACTAGACCAGACACACACACACACACACTAGACCACACACTAGACCACACACACACACACACTAGACCACCACACACACACACACACTAGACCAGCAACACACACACACACACTAGACCACTAGACCAGCAACACACACACTAGACCAGCAACACACACACACACCACACACACACTAGACCAGCACACACACACACACACTAGACCAGACCAGCACACACACACACACTAGACCAGCAACACACACACACACACACACACACACTGTAGACCAGCAGCACACACACACACACACACACACACACACTAGACCAGCAGCACACACACACAGACCAGCAACACACACACACACACACTAGACCAGCAACAGCACACACACACACACACTAGACCAGCAACACACACACACACTAGACCAGCAACACACACACACTAGACCAGCAACACACACACCCACACACTGGACCAGCAACACACACACACACACACACACACACACACACACACACACTAGACCAGCAACACACACACACCAGCACACACACACACTAGACCAGCAACACACACACACACACACACACACACACACACACTAGACCAGCAACACACACACACACACACACACCACACACACACACTAGACCAGCAAACACAACACAACACACACACACTAGACCAGCAACACACACACACACACACACTAGACCAGCAACTCACACACACACCACACACTAGACCAGCAACACACACACACTAGACCACAACACACACACACACACACTAGACCAGCAACACACACACAGACCAGCAACACACACACACACACACACACACTAGACCAGCACACACACACTAGACCACACACACACACTAGACAGCACACACACACACTAGACCAGCACACACACACACACTAGACCAGACCAGCAACACACACACTAGACACACACACACACACACACACTAGACCAGCAACACACACACACACAGACCACACACTAGACCAGCACACACACACACTAGACCAGCAACACACACACACACACCACACACACACTAGACCAGCAACACACACACACACACACTAGACCAGCAACACACACACTAGACCACAACACACACACACTAGACCACACACACACACACACTAGACCAGCACTCACACACACACTAGACCAGCAACACACACACACACACACTAGACCAGCACCAACACACACACAGACCAGCAACACACACACTAGACCAGCACACACACACACTAGACCAGCACACACACACACTAGACCAGCTAGACCAGCACACACACACACACACACACTAGACCAACACACACACACACACACACTAGACCAGCACACACACACACTAGACCAGCAACACACACACACACACACACACACTAGACCAGCAACACACACACACACACACTAGACCAGCAACACACACACACACACACACACACACACACACACTAGACCAGCACACACACACACACACACACTAGACCAGCAACACACACACACACAGCAACACACACACACACACACTAGACCAGCAACACACACACTAGACCAGCAACACACACACACACACTAGACCCAACACACACACTAGACCACACACACACAGACCACAACACACACACACACACACACACACACACACACTAGACCAGCAACACACACACACTAGACCAGCAACACACACACACACACACTAGACCAGCAACACAACACACACACACACACACACCACACACACACACACACACACACTAGACCAGCACACACAGACACACACACACACACACACTAGACCAGCACACACACACACACACTAGACCAGCAACACACACACACACACACTAGACCAGCAACACACACACACACACTAGACCAGCACACACACACACACACACACTAGACCAGCAACACACACACTAGACACAACACACACACAACACACACTAGACCAGACTAGACCAGCACACACAGACACACACACACACTAGACCAGCAACACACACACACACACACACACTAGACCAGCACACACAAGACCACACACACACACACACTAGACCAGCAACACACACACACACACACACACTGGACCACACACACACACACACACACTAGACCAGCAACACACACACTAGACCAGCAACACACACACACACACACACTAGACCAGCAACACACACACACACACTAGACCAGCAACACACACACACGCTAGACCACCAACACACACACACGAGACCACCAACACACACACACGAGACCACCAACACACACACACGCTAGACCAGCAACACACACACTAGACCAGCAACACACACACTAGACCAGCACACACACACACACACACACTAGACCAGCAACACACACACACACACACTAGACCAGCAACACACACACACACACATAGACCAGCAACACACACACTAGACCAGAAACACACACACTAGACCAGCAACACACACACTAGACCAGCAACACACACACACACACTAGACCAGCAACACACACACACACACTAGACCAGCACACACACACTAGACCAGCAACACACACACACACTAGACCAGCAACACACACACACACACACACACTAGACCAGCAACACACACACACACACACACAAGACCAGCAACACACACACACTAGACCAGCAACACACACACACACACACACACACTAGACCAGCAACACACACACACACACACACACTAGACCAGCACACACACACACACACACACTAGACCAGCAACACACACACACACACACACTAGACCAGCAACTCACACACACACTAGACCAGCAACACACACACTAGACCAGCACACACACACACTAGACCACACACACACACTAGACCAGCAACACACACACTAGACCACACACACACACAACCAACACACACTAGACCAGCACACACACACTAGACAACACACACACACACTAGACCAGCACACACACACACACACACACACTAGACCAGCAACACACACACACACTAGACCAGCAACACACACACACTAGACCAGCAACACACACACACACACACACACACAACACACACACTAGACCAGCAACACACACACCAGCACACACACACTAGACCAGCAACACACACACACTAGACCAGCAACACACACACTAGACACAACACACTAGACCAGCAACAGCACACACACACACTAGACCACACACACACTAGACCAGCAACACACACACACACACTAGACCAGCAACACACACACACTAGACCACAACACACACACTAGACCAGCAACACACACACACACACACACACTAGACCAGCACACACACACTAGACCACACACACACACACACTAGACCAGCAACACACACACACACACTAGACCAGCAACACACACACACTAGACCAGCAACACACACACACACACACACACTAGACCAGCAACACACACACACACACACTAGACCAGCACACACACACACAACACTAGACCAGCAACACACACACACACAACACTAGACCAGCACACTAGACACACACACACACACACTAGACCAGCACACACACACACACTAGACCAGCAGCACACACACACACACACACACACACACTAGACCAGCAACACACACACACTAGACCAGCAACACACACACACTAGACCAGCACACACACACACACTAGACCACAACACACACACACACACTAGACCAGCAACAACACACACACACACACTAGACCAGCAACACACACACACACACTAGACCAGCAACACACACACACACACTAGACCAGCAACACACACACTAGACCAGCACACACACACACTAGACCAGCAACACACACACACACACACACACTAGACCAGCACACACACACACACTAGACCAGCAACACACACACACTAGACCAGCAACACACACACACTAGACCAGCTAGACCACACACACACACTAGACCAGCACACACACACACTAGACCACACACACACACACTAGACCAGCACACACACACACTAGACCAGCAACACACACACACACACACACACACGACCAGCAACACACACACACTATACCAGCACACACACACACACACACACACTAGACCAGCAACACACACACACACTAGACCAGCAACACACACACACTAGACCAGCAACACACACACAGCTAGGGTCTCTTGATTTAACAACTGTCTATTCATGACTGGGGACTCCGTAGGCCCAGTGTAGAGGTCGACCGATTATGATTCGACGACGATACCGATTACTAGATGACCAAAAAAGCCGATACCGATTAAATCGGCAGATTTTTTTAATGTATTTATTTGTAATAATGACAATTACAACAATACTGAATGAACACTTATTTTAACTTAATATAAAACATCAATAAACTCAATTTAGCCTCAAATAAATAATGAAACATGTTCAATTTGGTTTAAATAATGCAAAAACAAAGTGTTAGTTTCTTGTCCAAAAGTGCAATATGTGCTATGTAAGAAAGCTAACGTTTAAGTTCCTTGCTCAGAACATGAGAACATATGAAAGCTGGTGGTTCCTTTTAACATGAGTCTTCAATGTTCCCAGGTAAGAAGTTTAGGTTGTAGTTATTATAGGACTATTTCCCTCTATGCCATTTGTATTTCATTTACCTTTGTCTATTGGATGTTCTTATTGGCACTTTAGTATTGCCAGTGTAACAGTATAGCTTCCATCCCTCTCCTCGCTCGAACCAGCAACACAACGACAACAGCCACCGCATCGAAGCAGCGTTACCCATGCAGAGCATGGGGAACAACCACTCCAAGTCTCAGAGCGAGTGACGTTTGAAACGCTATTAGCGCACACCACGCTAACTAGATAGCCATTTCACATCGGTTACACCAGCCTAATTTCGGTAGTTGATAGGCTTGAAGTCATAAACATTGCAATGCTTGACACACAACGAAGAGCTGCTGACAAAACGCATGAAAGTACTTGTTTGAATGAATGCTGCCTACCACCCCTCAGACTGCTCTATCAAATCATAGACTTAATTATAACATAATAATACGAGCCTTGGGTCATTAATATGGTCGAATCCAGAAACGATCATCTCGAAAACAAGACGTTTCTTCTTTCAGTGAAATACGGAACTGTTTCGGGTGACATCCATAAGTCTAAATATTCCTGTTACATTGCACAACCTTCAATGTTATGTCATAATTACGTAATATTCGGGCAAATTAGGCGGCCCAAACTGTTGCATATACACTGACTCTACGTGCAATGAACGCGAGAGAAGTGACAATTTCACCTGGCTAATATTGCCTGCTAACCTGGATTTATTTTAGCTAAATATGCAGGTTTAAAAATATATACTTCTGTGTATTGATTTTAAGAAAGGCATTGGTGTTTATGGTTAGGTACACATTAGAGCAAAGACACGCACCGCATCGATTATATGCAACACAGGACACGCTAGATAAACTAGTAATATCATCAACCATGTGTAGTTAACTAGTGATTATAATTGATCGTTTTTAAGATGCGTTTAATGCTAGCTAGCAACTTACCTAGACTTACTGCATTCGCAAAACAGGCAGTCTCCTCGTTGAGTGCAATGAAAGGCAGGTGGTTAGAGCGTTGGACTAGTTAACTGTAAGGTTGCAAGATTCAACCCTCGAGCTGACAGGGTGAAAATCTGTCGTTCTGCCCCTGAACAAGGCAGTTAACCCACCGTTCCAAGGCCGTCATTGAAAATAAGAATGTGTTCTTAACCTCTTGAAACTCTGGGGCGCTATTTCATTTTTGGATGGAAAACGTTCCCGTTTTAAACAAGATATTTTGTCACAAAAAAATGCTCGACTATGCATATAATTGGTAGCTTTGGAAAGAAAACACTCTGACGTTTCCAGAACTGCAAAGATATTTTCTGTGCGTGCCCTAGAACGTGAGCTACAGGCAAAACCAAGATGAAACGGCATCCAGGAAATCAGCAGGATTTTTGAGGCTCCGTTTTCCATTGTCTCCTTTTATGGCTGTGAATGCGAGAGGAATGAGCCTGCCCTTTCTGTCGTTTCCCCAAGGTGTCTGCAGCATTGTTACGTATTTGTAGGCATATCATTGGAAGATTGACCATAAGAGACCACATTTTCCAGGTGTCCGCCCGGTGTCCTGCGCCGAAATTGGTGCGCAAACCTCAGCTGCAAGTATTTTTCCATGGAATTCAGAGAAGAAAGCAGGCTTCCACGAACGATATATCAATGAAGAGATATGTGAAAAAACACCTTGAGGATTGATTCCAAACAACGTTTGCCATGTTTCGGTCGATATTATGGAGTTAATTCGGAAAAAGTTTGACGTTGTTGGTGACTGAATTTTCGGTTCGGTAGCCAAATGTGATGTACAAAACGGAGCGATTTCTCCTACACAAAGATTCTTTCAGGAAAAACTGAACATTTGCTATGTAACTGAGAGTCTCCTCATTGAAAACATCCGAAGCTCTTCAAAGGTAAATGATTTTATTTATTTGGTTATCTGGTTTTTGTGAAAATGTTGCGTGCTAAATGCTACTCAAAATGCTAAGCTAGCTTTGCATACTCTTACACAAATTAGTGAATTGCTATGGTTCAAAAGCATATTTTGAAAATCTGAGATGACAGTGTTGTTAAGAAAAGGCTAAGCTTGAGAGCAGGCGCATTATTTTCATTTTATTTGCGATTTTCAGAAATCGTTAACGTTGCGTTATGCTAATGAGCCTGAGGCTTTATTCACAATCCTGGATCCGGGATGGGGAGTATCAAGAGGTATTAACTGACTCGCCCAGTTAAATAAAGATAAAATAAAAGGTAAGAATAAAAAATAAAAAAAATAAAAAATTAGAAATCGGCCAAATCCTTGTCCAAAAAAAAAACGATTTCCGATTGTTATGAAAACTTGAAAATCGGCCCTAATTAATAGGCCATTCAGATTAATCGGTCGACCTCTAACCCAGTGTGAGGTGTATTTTTACCCACTTGCTGAGAGCCCTCTCTGGGGCAGGAGGCTGGGATGAAGGCCCCACAGCCGGGAGCAAATTATGGAGCCGAGTTCTGAGAAGCAGGATCTCCTGACACAAACACAGCGTTGATTACACAGAGAGAGAGTCTGTGGATTAAATGTTAAAGTGACCAATCTATCACTCACCCAACTCCCCGCATCGTCCCCCTCCCAAAAAACATCCAACTCCCCGCACCGCCCCCCTCCCAAAAAACACCCAACTCCCCCACTGTCCCCCTCCCAAAAACACCCAACTCCCCCTCCCAAAAACACCCAACTCCCCCTCCCAAAAAACCCAACTCCACCACTGTCCCCCTCCCAAAAACACCCAACTCCCCCTCCCCAAAACACCCAACTCCCCCACTGTCCCCCTCCCAAAAACACCCAACTCTGCCACTGTCCCCCTCCCAAAAACACCCAACTCCGCCACTGTCCCCCTCCCCAAAAACACCCAACTCCCCCTCCCCAAAAACACCCAACTCCCCCTCCCCAAAAACACCCAACTCCCCCTCCCCAAAAACACCCAACTCCCCCTCCCCAAAAACACCCAACTCCCCCCCCCCAAAAACACCCAACTCCCCCTCCCCAAAAACACCCAACTCCCCCTCCCCAAAAACACCCAACTCCCCCTCCCCAAAAACACCCAACTCCCCCTCCCCAAAAACACCCAACTCCCCAAAACACCCAACTCCCCAAAACACCCAACTCCCCAAAACACCCAACTCCCCAAAACACCCAACTCCCCCTCCCCAAAACACCCAACTCCCCACTGTCCCCCTCCCAAAAACACCCAACTCTGCCACTGTCCCCCTCCCAAAAACACCCAACTCCGCCACTGCCCCCCTCCCAAAAACACCCAACTCTGCCACTGCCCCCCTCCCAAAAACACCCAACTCTGCCACTGCCCCCCTCCAAAAAACACCCAACTCCCCCACTGATCCCCTCCCAAAAATACCAAATGCATAAGTGGGGGTCGGTGAGGGACATTGACCACCTCCCAAAAATATCCCCTTCTACACAGGAAGAGGACGTTGACTCCCTCTCCCTGAGGGCTTATAGTTTAACGATGCATGCAGACCGGTCAGTGTGTGAGAGAGTCGAGTGAGAAACCAAAGGAACTCTATAAGCGACAACATCGCCCCCCTTCTGGCAATCACCTACGTCTCCATTTGCCTGCCATCAACTTGTCTATTCACTGTTCATCCTTACCCTGTACACACTAACTAGTGGTGGGAGAAAATGTAATGAATAAATAGTTACGTATCGAGAATATTATTTGACGATATATCGTATTGTTTTGTCAAATCACAATATCATTTGTGGTAGTTGGCTGTACCTACACTTAAACTCCAGTATCTTTCCTTCAGAGCTCGTTCTCCTCTTCAACCTCAGGAGGCTGAAGAAATTTGGCTTGTCACCAAAAGCACTCACAAACTTCTACAGATGCAAAATCGAGAGCATCCTGGCGGGCTGTATCACCGCCTGGTACGATAACTGCTCCGCCCACAACCGTAAGGCTCTCCAGAGGGTAGTGAGGTCTGCACAACGCATCACCGGGGGCAAACTACCTGTCCTCCAGGACACCTACACCACCCGATGTTACCGGAAGGCCATAAAGATCATCAAGGACAACAACCACCCGAGCCACTGCCTGTTCACCCCGCTATCATCCAGAAGGTGAGGTCAGTACAGGTGCATCAAAGCTGGGACCGAGAGACTGAAAAACAGCTTCTATCTCAAGGCCATCAGACTGTTAAACAGCCACCACTAACATTGAGTGGCTGCTGCCAACACACTGACTCAACTCCAGCCACTTTAATAATGGGAATTGATGGAAATGATGTCAAATATATCACTAGCCACTTTAAACAATGCTACCTAATATAATGTTTACATACCCTACATTATTCATCTCATATGTATACGTATATACTGTACTCTATATCATCTACTGCTTAAACTATGCCACTTTGTTTACATACTCATCTCATATGTATATACTGTACTCGATACCATCTACTGTATCTTGCCTATGCTGCTCTGTACCATCACTCATTCATATCTTTATGTACATATTCATTATCCCCTTACACTGTGTATAAGAAATTAGTTTTGGAATTGTTAGTTAGATTACTTGTTGGTTATTACTGCATTGTCGGAACTAGAAGCACAAGCATTTCGCCACACTCGCATTAACATCTGCTAACCATGTGTATGTGACAAATACATTTGATTTGATCTTGTTATAAGGGGGAGACACTTTTCAGCACTTTTTATTTCCATGACTGATCAACACTTGTTTTCTCATGGTTCTCTTGTCCCTCTGCAGCAGACATATGGTGAGCAATATGTTTGGAACATGGAATCACAAATAAATAAAATTAAATCACAGTATCGAATCACAATACACATCGCATTGGGACCTAAGTATCGTGATAATACCATATCATGTGGTCCCTGGCAATTCCCAGCCCTAACACACACACACACACACACACACACACACACACGCCCCTATGCCTACAAGCAGCACAGCACCCGGGACTCCGTCTCAGCTCTGCATTGAAGAAGCAGACGCTCTGACATACCATCAACACCTAGTCAAAGCCTGTGGCCTATGGGCATTTCCATGTAAAAGGACCCATGAGCACCAATGTGATGTTCATGGGAGCAAATAAAATTGGGTGTCAAATGAAGGCTAAAAGTCAATATTTTTGGGAAATGAAGGCATGGATACATTTGGCATAAAGGCTTTGATTTCTGGATAAACAGATAGAAAATTAGTCTTATAAAACATTACCAGAAAAAGTCTTCATTTATCCTGCCAACTAATATCAACACACATTCAGAAGTTGTTTACCCTCTAAGTTTAAAATATTGCCTTGTGCCTTGTAATTCTTTACCAAAACACACATTTCTTTGATACCAAAAAAATGAGAACGAACAAGTAAATCAATCGTAGACCTACCGATTAGTTACTGACGTCACTGATATAAATTTTGTTGTTGAAATAAAGTGATTCAAACGATTTACTACGGTCTTCCCTTCCACTGGCATACTGCTATGCAAATGAATAGTGCCAACTGTAAAGTTTGGTGGAGGATAAATAATGGTCTGGGGCGATGAAGGGAAATCTTAATGTTACAGCATACAATGACATTCTAGACGATTCTTTACTTCAGTTTGGGGAATGCCCTTTCCTGTTTTTGCATGACAATGCCCCCGTGCACAAAGCGAGGTCCATACAGAAATGGTTTGTCGAGATCGGTGTGGAAGATCTTGACTGGCCTGCACAGAGCCCTGACCTCAACCCCATCTAACACCTTTGGGATGAATTGGAACGCCGACTACGAGCCAGACCTAATCGCCCAACATCAGCGCCCGACCTCACTAACGCTCGTGGCTGAATGGAAGCAAGTCCCTGCAGCAATGTTCCAACATCTAGTGGAAAGCATTCACCGAAGAGTGGAGGCTGTTACAGCAGCAAAGGGGGGACCAACTCCATTTTAATGCCCATGATTTTGGGATGAGATGTTGGATGATCAGGAGTCCACATACTTTTACGTAGTGAAAATCATAGACGTATGTTTCACAAGTTTGGGTAGCAGAGTACAATACATTAGAGTAAAGACAAGTATAGTAATGTACTTAACTCTGCTGTGTTGAGCTGTGATGTCCAAACATAGGAGGACATTCATAGTATAGATCAGACAGGGACCCATGCTGTTACCGTAACTCCCCTACCAGATGTAATTCCATTTCACTTACTGTAGCTCAATAACCTAAATATACCGAACCAAAATATAAATGCAGCATGAAAAGTGTTGGTCCCATGTTTCATGAGCAGAAATAAAAGATCCCAGAAATGTTCCACACGCACAGAAAGCTTATTTCACAAAAACATTGCACATCCCTGAGAGTGAGCATTTCTCTTTTGCCAAGACAATCCATCCACCTCACAGCTGTGGCATATCAAGGAGCTGAGCAGTTGTAACACAATGCCACATAGGTCTCATGTTTTGAGAGTGTGTGCAATTGGCATGCTGACAGCAGGAATGTCTACCAGAGCTGTTGCTAGACAATTTAATTTTAATTTCTCTACCATAAACCGCCTCCAATTGTATTTTATCGATGGCAATTTGAATGCTCAGATATATCGTGATGAGATCCTGAGGCCCAATGTCGTGCCATTAATCCTCCGCCATCACCTCATGTTTCAGCATGATAACGGACGGCCCCATGTCGCAAGGATCTGTACACAATTCCTGAAAATGTCCCAGTTTTTCCATGGCCTGCATACTCACCAGACATGTCACCTATTGAGCATGTTTGGGGTGCTCTGGATCGAGGTATGCGTGTCCCAGTTCTCGCCAATATCCAGCAACGTCACACCGCCATTGAAGTTGAGTGGGACAACATTCCATAGGCAACAATCAACAGCCTGATCAACTCTATATGAAAGAGATGCGTCTCGCTGCATGAGGCAAATGGTGGTCACCCCAGATACTGACTGGTTTTCTGATCCATGGCCATACTTTTTTTAAGGTATCTGTGACCAACAGATGCATATATGTATTCCCAGTCAGTGAAATCCATAGATTAATTTATTTAAATTGGCTGATTGCCTTATCTGAACTGTAGCTATAAAATTGTTGCATGTTGCGTTGATCTTTTTGTTCAGTGTCGATATTTTCATATCTGACACCACATTCTTTATGCAGACATCTTTGAATCTTAATAAAGAGCAGATATTTAAGTGAGTTGTTTTGAAAACGTGGTCGCATAGAAACCTGAGCGAGATTTGATAATACTTCCGTTACTAAAGCTTGAATCTGCACAGTTCTTCCACTCAATTTGCTTTTGCAGATTTCTCAGTGGAAACTGTTCAAATTTGAGCATAGAGTTGTACGGTTTGCCAAACTTTGAAGTCAAAGGTTTTTATTCGATGTACATTTTAAAGTGAAAAAAAACAAGTCAAAGCATAATTCTGTTAACCTCGCTGCCCCTATGCAGTTATAGAACCCACAGCCTTGTTCTGAGCAGCTTGATCTGACTGACTGAAAACCTCCACACATCCCTGTCCAGTATTGACCCTCCAGGACACGTACAACCTTCCTTCCACTAATTGGCATGGCTCCAGAGTGAGTAGGTTGACAGCTGGGTACTTGCACTCGGACTGAGAGACAAGGCTCACAGCTTGTTCCAGGAGAATGGGGAGACTAGAGAGATGCCTGCAGTGAGGAAGTGTCCATTTCGATAATACTCCAAAGCCTGAGTCTCCGTAATGAGGAGGCTACATAGAGCAGGGTCACACTGTGTACCTGTACACGCACCCAGAGCATGTATTAGCAGAACCTCACACACACAACCTCTCCCCTCTCTCACACACACACTCCTCCCTCTTCCACACACCCTCCCTCTCCCACACACACACACACACACACACACACACACACACACACACTCCACTCACACACACACACCTCCCTCTCCCCTCCCACACACACACTCTCCCTCCCTCCCTCTCCCACACACTCCCCTCCCTCTCCCACACACACACGCACTCCTCACACTCACACACACACACTCCCTCCCTCTCTCCACACCCTCCCTTTCCTCCTTCCCACACACTCCCTCCCTCCCCCCCACACACACACACGCCCTCCCTCTCCCCACCCTCCCTCTCCCACACACACACACACCCTCCCTCACACACACACACACACACACACGCCCTCCCTCTCCCACACACACTCCCTCCCTCTCCCACACACACACTCCCTCTCTCACACACACACACACACTCCCTCCCACACACACACACACACTCCCTCCCTCACACACACTCACCACACACACTCCCCCACACACACTCCCTCCACCACACTTCACACACACACACTCCCTCACACACACACACTCCCTCACCCCCACACACACACTCCCTCCCACACACTCCCTCTCCCCTCCCACACTCCCTCCCACACACACACACACACTCCCTCCCACACACCTCCCACACACACACTCCCTCCACACACACACTCCCTCCACACACACACACCACTCCCTCCCTCACACACACACACACACACTCCCTCACACACACACTCCCTCCCTCACACACACACACTCCCTCACACACACACACTCCCTACCACACCACTGTCTGACCGTCTGTTTGTCTACCCCCTCCTGACCGTCTGTTTGTCTACCCTCCGTCTGTCCCGTCTGTTTGTCTACCCGGCCGTCTGTCTGACCTCTGTTTGTCTACCCACACTGTCTGACCACTGTTTCCCTCGGCCTCTGTCACACGTCTGTTTGTCACACCCACACGTCTGTCTGACCGTCACACTCCCTCCTGTCACCACACACACTCCCTCTGACCGTCACACTCCCTCCTGTCACTGTTTGTCTACACTCCCTGTCTGACCGTCACTACCCGGCCGTCTCCCTCCCTGTTTGTCACCTCGTCAGTCTGACCGTCACTCCCTCCCTGTCTGACACACACTCTGTCCTCCCACACACTAACACAGTTTTCAATGAACATGGACCCATAATGAAGAGAGGGGGTAGAGTGCGGGGAAAGAGTGGGGGAGGTAGAGTGCGTGGAAAGAGGGGGGTAGAGTGCACACACACGTGGAAAGAGGGGGGGTAGAGTGCACTCCCTCCCACACACACACATCTCCCTCGGGGGAAGAGGGGGGTAGAGTCACAAAGAGTGGGGGTAGAGTGCGGGGAAAGAGTGGGGGGTAGAGTGCGGGGAAAGAGTGGGGGTAGAGTGCGGGAAAGAGTGGGGGTAGAGTGCTCGGGGAAAGAGTGGGGGGTAGACGGGGAAAGAGTGGGGGTAGAGTCCGGGGAAAGAGTGGGGGGTAGAGTCTAGAGTCGGGGAAAGAGGGGGGTAGAGTGCGGGGAAAGAGGGGGGATAGAGTGCGGGGAAAGACACTCCGGGATAGAGTGGGGGGGGGTAGAGTCGGGGATAGACACACACCGTCGGGGATAGAGTGTCGGGGATAGAGTGCGTGGAAGAGGGGGGTCCCGTGGAAAGAGGGGGGGTAGAGTGCTGGAAAGAGGGGGTAGAGTGGGGAAGAGGGGGGTCTGCGGGGAAAGACCCTCCCGGGGAAAGAGTGGGGGTAGAGTCGGGGAAAGAGGGGGGTAGACTAGACCGTCGGGGAAAGAGGGGGGGATGTGAGGGGAAAGAGGGGGGGTTGCGGGGAAATCTAGAGTGCGGGGAAAGAGGGGGGACCCGGCCGGGGATAGAGTCTAGAGTCTGGAAAGGGGGGTAGACCGTGGAAAGAGGGGGGAGGTCACACTCCCGGGGAAAGAGGGGGGGTCCCGGGGAAAGAGGGGGTAGAGTGCCGTCTGTCGGGGAAAGAGGGGGGTAGACGGGGAAAGTCTAGAGTGAGGGGAATCGGGGGGTCCCGGGGAAGAGGGGGGTAGAGTGCGGGGAAAGAGTGGGGGGTAGACCCGGGGAAAGAGTGGGGGGTAGAGTGCCGGGGAAAGAGTCGGGGAAAGAGTGGGGGGGTAGAGTCGTGGAAGAGGGGGGTGACGGGGGAAGAGGGGGGGTAGACGGGGAAAGAGTGGGGGGTAGAGTGCGGGGAAAGAGTGGGGGTAGAGTCTGCGGGGGAAATAGTGGGGGGTAGAGTGCCGGGAAAGAGTGCGGGGAAAAGAGTGGGGGGTAGAGTGCGTGGAAGAGGGGGGGTAGAGTGCACGGGGAAAGAGTGGGGGGTAGAGTCTGTCTGACCACACGGGGAAAGAGTGGGGGGTAGAGTGCGGGGAAAGAGTGGGGGTAGAGTCTGCGGGGAAAGACCCGGGAAAAGAGTGGGGGTAGAGGCACGGGGGAAAGAGTGGGGGATAGACTCCTCCTGTCTAGACAGGGGGGGGTAGAGTCTGACTGTTTGTCTACCTAGAGGCCGTCTGTCTGACCGTCTGTTTGTCTACCTGGCCGTCTGTCTGAGGGGGGGTAGAGTGCAGGGAAAGAGGGGGGATAGAGTCTGTTTGTCTACCTAGAGGCCGTCTGTCTGACCGTCTGTTTGTCTACGGGGAAAGAGGGGGGATAGAGTGCGGGGAAAGAGGGGGGGCCGTCTGTCTGACCATCTGTTTGTCTACCTGGCCGTCAGTCTGACGGGGAAAGAGGGGGGATAGAGTGAGTGCAGGAAGGGGGGGGTTAGAGTGCTGTTTGTCTACCTGGCCGTCTGTCTGACCGTGGAAAGAGGGGGGTCTGTCTACCTAGCCATCTGTCTGTACCTCGGTACAGCAGAAGCACACAGTGTAAATCAGCAGCAGTTTTCAATGAACATGGACACTAACATAGCAGGGGGAAGAGAGGGGGTAGAGTGCGGGGAAAGAGTGAGGGGAAGAGTGGGGGGGAGGTAGAGTGCGGGAAAGAGCGGGGGATAGAGTGGGGGAAAGAGTGGGGGATAGAGTGGAAAGAGGGGGGGGGTAGAGTGCGGGGAAAGAGGGGGGGGTAGAGTGCGTGCGGGGAAAGAGGGGGGTAGAGTGCGGGGAAAGGGGGGGTAGAGTGCGTGCGGGAAAGAAGCGGGGGAAAGAGGGGGAAGAGTGCGGGAAAGAGGGGGAGTGCGTGGAAGAGGGGGGGGGTAGAGTGCGTGGAAGAGGGGGGGTAGAGTGCGGGGAAAGAGGGGGGGGTAGAGTGCGGGGAAGAGTGGGGGTAGAGTGCGGGGGAGGTAGAGTGCGGGGGAAGAGGGGGGTAGAGTGCGGGGAGTGGGGGAAGAGTGGGGGGGGGGGTAGAGTGCGGGGAAGAGGGGGGGTAGAGTGCGGGGAAAGAGTGCAGGGAAGAGTGCGGGGAAAGAGTGAGGGAAAGAGTGCGGGGAAAGAGTGCGGGGAAGAGGGGGGGTGGAGTGCGGGGGAGGGAAAGAGTGGGGGGTGAGGGAAAGAGTGCGGGGAAAGAGTGCAGGGAAAGAGGGGAAAGAGTGCGGGGAAAGAGTGGGAAAGGGGGAAGAGTGAGGGGAAGAGTGGGGAAGAGTGGGGGGTAGAGTGCGGGGGAAAGAGTGTAGAGTGGGGGGAAAGAGAAAGAGTGCGGGGAAAGAGTGCGGGGTAGAGTGCAGGGAAAGAGTGGGGAGAGTGCGGGGAAAGAGTGGGGGAAAGAGTGTGGGGAAAGAGTGAGGCGGGAAAGAGTGCAGGGGGGGAAAGAGTGCAGGGAAAGAGTGCAGGGGAAGAAGAGTGCAGGGAAAGAGTGCAGGGAAAGAGTGCGGGACAGGGAAAGAGTGCAGGGAAAGAGTGCAGGGAAAGAGTGCAGGGAAAGAGTGCAGGGAAAGAGTGCAGGGAAAGAGTGCAGGGAAAGAGTGCAGGGGGGAAAGAGTGGGGGAAAGAAGAGTGCAGGGAAAGAGTGGGAAAGAGTGCAGGGAAGAGTGCAGGGGAAGAGTGCAGGGAAGAGTGCAGGGAAGAGTGCAGGGAAAGAGTGCAGGGAAGAGTGGGGGAAGAGAGTGCGGGGAAAGAGTGCAGGGGGGAGGGAGAGTGGGGGAAAGAGTGGGGGAAAGAGTGGGGGAAAGAGTGGGGGGAAAGAGTGGGGGGAAAGAGTGGGGGGAAAGAGTGCGGGGAAGAGGGGGGGATAGAGTGTGGGGAAGAAGGGGAATAGAGTGACTTTAGTATAATTGTGTGTAGCTATGTAGCTAGCTGTCCAGCCCAGAGAGAGAGCATTGGGGGGTTGGCGACTTGAGCTGGCAACAGATGTTTGTTTTTTACATATACGTGTTATTTAACACTGTTAATCATAGAAATGAGTGGTTTGGGTGGATTAGACAAGAAGGCCTCGAACAAAGCCCTCTCTTAGTGGGTGTCTATGTCTGCACGTCCATAAGAGTATCTGAGTAAGCACTTAGACGCAGGTAGGTAAGTCACTGCTGATCCTCATAGTTCAACCTCCCTGGGAGTCAGTACAGAGCTACACACACAAATCACTCCCCACTCTAGGGCAAGTCAATGGCAACCATTTCCAATAACACCATTCAAGAATTTCACCATGACTTAAAGATACCAGTTCGGCATCTCACTCAATTTATACTCTTGGGATAGAATCCAAATTTAAAAGATTATAATGGGCAATTTCAAGTTAATTTGACCCTAAGATATCCTCATGTTAAGTCTGGGCGAGGTGAGACACCTTAGTAAGTTGTGCAGCACTCTCCTATTGGACAGCAACAACAACAAAATCAGGAAGTGTGCATTACTATGGTGATGTAACCTGCTGCCGAACCTACAGGTGGCAAAGCCACAGAAGGAAATATGCGACTCCGAAAGGAAATAAAGTCTACCAGCTGGAATGGATAAGTGCTGTCAGGGATCAGTCACACAGAAGATCTAGATGTGGTTGATTGGGCGTGTGTGTACATGACCATGCTTGGCAGATCCAAGCACCATGCACTTCTGATGGCTGCACACAGCTCATACACCCTGTGCTAGCCTTCAGCCCGGGAATTACCAGTGACAGCACCATACAATATCACCATACTTAGTTGCCGATATGATATGCACTGCGATTCTCTCAATTCTATGTGTTGCGATTGTGATTTGATGTTCCACACATATTGGCTCACTATATGTCTGCTGCAGAGAGACAAGAGAAGGCTATGAGAAAATAACATTTTAATCAGTCAAGGAAAAAAACTGCTAAAAACATGTTGACTCCCTATTTAAAAAGTAGATTGTGCTATAGGATGACAAATACCTGCATTTTGGCACAAGTACAGGCGTGTAGCTCTGAGTAGGCCTGCCACGACCATGAGGATCAGAGGTCAGGTTCTCACCTAAGACATTGGTCAGACTCACCGACAGAGAAACATCATGGCAGTTTAACAAGGTGTCTGGGATGACCAGGGGTTAGCTGAGGAATGCCATCCCCTTATACTAGAAGTGTGTGTGTGTGTTGGGGAGGCTGAACATGGCAGGTTAACAGGGCTCCAGTTGAGTTATGCCATCCCCTCATTCATCGCTCTCTGTGTAGGAGTAAGGCTCTGCATGCTTACGCCATGAGGCAGCCCAGGGCGCCTTCTCAGACATGAGGCAGCCCAGGGCGCCTTCTCAGACATGAGGCAGCCCAGGGCGCCTTCTCAGACATGAGGCAGCCCAGGGCGCCTTCTCAGACATGAGGCAGCCCAGGGCGCCTTCTCAGACATGAGGCAGCCCAGGGCGCCTTCTCAGACATGAGGCAGCCCAGGGCGCCTTCTCAGACATGAGGCAGCCCAGGGCGCCTTCTCAGACATGAGGCAGCCCAGGGCGCCTTCTCAGACATGAGGCAGCCCAGGGCGCCTTCTCAGACATGAGGCAGCCCAGTGTGCCTTCTCAGTTTAAGAGTATGGTCCAAAATAATCAACAGAGAGTTGAGTGGTGTAAACGTATTTACTACCCACACTGGTGCCTCTGGGCCCTGCCACAATAGATGGGGAGGAGGAGGGGTAGTGTAGTGACAGAAAGGTTACTGGGGAAGAAAAAAGCAATTTCCTGCTTTTCATTTTTGCACAACTTCCTGCAACAATATAGACCAAAGAGTCAGAAGGTTTGTGTCTTTGTTTAGCGAATGACAAGCAGATATGTACACGCAGTTACTAACTCAAACTGGCCTTCTAAAATCTTGAAACGTAGTAAAGAAACATTGAAATAGTAAAATGAGGTAATAGCTGGATTTGTACTGTAGCCTGATTTTTTTCCTAAATGAAGAGAAAAATGTAAACGAGAAAACACCCAGGATACTGTCCAAGAAAAAGGATGTTTGATAGAAGAGAAGAGCAGAAATGACTCCCATTCTTTCAATACAACTGAAGAGTTTAAAAGGTGAGCCCATGTTGTCACTGAACAGCCCAGCGACACACACCAGATACAGTTTAACATCAAAGTTCAAACACCTGCAGACCACACACAATAATCCAACATGTAGATTAAACATCTCTTTGCCCTTGGCGAGGAAGGAACGTGGCATGAGGTCAAAGAACGTGTCAAAAGCCAGTGTTAATCAGTGATAAAATGGAGAGGTGAGATGGACAAAACAAAGCATATGTAATGGGTGTTCATTCACCAAACCCAACTGCAACAAAGTCAGCATTCACCATCAAAGACAGGTGGAACCAACATTAGTGCAGTTAGTGTGGAACACTCAGTAAACCAAGGCAGTGGAGTACATGCACACATACAGGAACTTGTTTAACTCCCTAAAAGGGAAGACAGAGGGATTTACTAAAGTTAGCTAAGTAGCACAGAATGGCGTGTTCTCTGGTCTTCGCCATCCTCACACACACACAAAGTATAATGCAGAATGCACACCAACACACAGAGATATACACTGACACGGTTCTTGACACCGCTCTTCAGCCAGCATGTTTTATCACCTCTGTCACTTTCTCCTCAGTGAGTTGACAAGCTGTGTCCAGCCTGACTGACACTGGGACAAAGAGCACATTACACCCACCCAATCCAAGGACTCAACACATGGGCCTACCATAGCGATCATCACCTAGTGGGCTACGTCAGTAGCATAGAGCAATGGATCAATGATCTCCTGATCCATGCCTAACAAAGCTCCATCCTCCAGATGCTCATCGAACTCAAACACATGAGCTAAAACAGAGACCGAAGACAACAGAAAGCAAGCAAATATGACAAAACTAAAGAAAACAAAAAATGTACAGTCAAAGAGAGGAAAAGGTACAAGTATGTAGAGGAAGAGATTCCTGCAGTGAGCGAATGCCTTGCTCTGCCTGTTTGCTCTGGCATAGCAGACTTTACACAAGTCACTTATCCAGTTCGGACAGACAGAGCGCACTCGCTTTAGGCTACATATTTTGCAGCTGTATGCATATATCTGACTCAGCCTCATAGCCATGTCATCTCTAACAACACCGCTCTTTTTTATCCACTGTGGAATGTCTACTAATAATATCCATCCCCCCCAAATCTGAACAACTCAACAGGTAGAGGTCAAGAGTTGTGTTACAGTGTCCTAAAACTAACTGGGTGTGTTCACCATCAGCCAATCAGTGGCCTCTGTCTGGTGGGATGAGCATCAGGTGGGGGCAGTGGTGCATGCTGGGAAGGGTTATTTCTGCCAGAGGTGTGTCCAGGTAGGGTCGATCTAATAACCTCTTTGTTAGAGCTGAGATGATCAACCGAAAATGACACAGACCGCTTATCATGGACATTTAGCTGACATCTTCATCACATTGAATTACACCCATTCTTGCCATGGTTACTCACTGGCTATGATGTTACTACGCCATCTCCACCAGGTTACTACAGTCAGCGCGATGCACCACGTCAGTGTTTAACTACGATACAAAGTAGCATATTCTTTATGTTTGTGATTTAAATCCACTTCCCATTAAATTGTTTGTCATTGACGCGTTAATTACATTTCCTAATAGTAGACTGCAAGGGAGACAATGAAGTTGCTTGCCGACGTGTAAAATAAAAAGTATTCCATATCTGTAATGTACTTAACTATAACCCTGGTTCAATCCGGAGACAGTAACCTGTTCAACCCGAACTGAATTATCTCCAAATCAAACAATAGAACTTGCTACTACCGGGTTACAGTTTCCAAACCGCGAGTCGTGCAGTTTGTTACAATGTCCCTCATTGCAACACTTCAGACTTTCAGCAGGTGGTAAACTAACTACTTCCTCATGTGTTCACAAACAAGGTTTGACATTAGCCTTGCAGATTTCAGAGTTTTCGGAAAACACGCTGAATAATGTTAAACTGGTTGCAAATTAAATATAATCACAAGCAGGTCTGCTAGACAGAGTTACTAGTGATATGACACGCCACTTGTTCTACCAATAAGTAACTGTTGATGAGTCCACACTTGTTCAGCATGTTGCCATCAGAGCTCATAAGTAACATTGAACAGGAGTGCATAAGCTAGCATCAGTGAAATATGAATACGTACAAATTTCTTTTTCCCGTCTCCATCTTCATAATTTCTCTTTTCTTTTTTGTCCTTCTTGCTTTTGGGAGCAGCAGAGGCAGAATTCCCCGCATTATCCATTGTGATTTAGACAATTTCCTCAAAGGGAGAACAAAAAATAAACTCACGAACACACCCGGTGATAGCCGTATGTTTACACAAAAACAAACTGACGCCTCGCTACCAAGTTATGAAAAGTTGTTCTTTCCGACGAAAAAAAGGTCTGAGCAGACCCTGCTGCCTGTCTGTACTCGCCTAACGTTACTGCTGTTGGACTAGTAACTATTAGCGAGTGGCTAGCTAGCCAATAACCCGAACCCCCGCCTGTGATGGAAAAAGGAGGGAAATTTAAAGTACCCCCAAACAGCGGAAGGAAAACGTATAGGAGCCACTCTTGACGACTCTTTGTTGTTGCACCAAAGACAACTATACCGTTCCTCTTAGTTAGTTAATGTTGCACAGTTGTCGTCCCAAAGAAAGAGGGTTGCCCGTAATCCTTGCAAATGTTGAGTGCCTCCCTGTCCATGTAGTGGCTAACGTTAGATATCTTACAACTCGGTGAACAAAGACGGTTCTTCCTACTACCACGAGTTGTTTCTATACAACACGGTAGTCGTGTGGTTTCCCCATATTCGTGTCCATTACTGCAACAAGTTAACTTTCCCGAATGACAACGTTCAAACACATCCACAGTAGTCTTCTTCCTGTGCTGACAAATTAGAACGGCTGGGAGAGGAGCCATGCGCACGAGAACTACACCTGAGAGATGACAGATACAGTAGGTTAGGTATTCCCAAACTGGGGAACGACAAATAAAAATGTGATTCACTTATTTTTTAAACTAAAAATTCAAACAGTACATTTATATTTTCTAACGGGGGTATATATTTGGGTGAGTTTTTTTTCTCGTCTGTGTAACCTCATTTCACTGCCATTAAATAAAATGAAACCATCTCGTGTTCAGCAAAATAACAACACAATGTCAAATACAGGAAGCCTAGTCAAATAATTAACATCCAATCACATGAACCGTTACTCTCTGGTAGGAAACATTCACTCTTGCACAGACATTTAGAAACATGACCATTTGAAAATAAGCCACCGGAGTTTTTTAAGCGAGAATAAAGACGATTTTCGAGTAGTAAGACATGTATAAAAGCAACAGATACCATTAATAAGAAGGGGCTAGCTGCAGGGGCGAAAATCTGATATCAACTTTGGAGGGGACAATTACATTACATTTTCTCAAGAGCAACTCCCGAGGGGGACACCAAAAGTAGTGCTGTAACACATAGCCTAAGATGTAGTATGTTTTTATTTAACTTTTTCTGATTCATTTATATAGTCATTAAATATGTGCCACTGGTTTGAGTCTATTACAACATCTTTACAAGAACAAAACGCTCAGAATAAGTACAGTTCTAAAAGCAAGATAACTACTTCGCTGAAAAACCCAAACAAATCAACCAAAATATCCTTCATAAATACTTAGTTATTGTTCAGTGTCTCAACTCTACAAATAACAGCTATGGACAAGTATGTCACACAAAGTATGCAATTTTAAATTAAATAAATAATTAGTAAGTGTACTGTCATGAACTAAAAACTACTAAACAAAATAACATATATCATACTATACAGCAGGGGGCCTCAAACAGGGTAGATGGACCCCTAGGGGTCCCTGGTGTAATGGCAAGGGGTCCATGAAATAAAAAGTGTAATGTACGTATTCAGCAGCGCAAGGATTCCACTAACTTTACATATAATATAGAGGGGTGGAGGTCCCTGAGGACCACTCAAAACCTTGCCTCAAAATATGCAGGGGTGGAGGTCCCGAAAAAAGTTTGAGAACCACTGCTATACACACGACTGAACAAAAGAAACAAACATATGTTTGAAGGTTTCAATGGATCCAACAAATTGCTGGCAGATATTTTCCCTCAAGACTGTCCAGCCTGTCTTTATGTACATTACAGACTAAATTCTGACCAGCACCTCAACTTGGTCAACCAACCCCCGCACCTCCACTGGAAGCCTCCTGAGGACCTCTGCTGCCTCTCCACTGCTGCTACAGGGATATTTGTTGTGAAAGAGAGGCAACTGCACTGAAAGGTAATCTATGTTCAGCTCAGGGTACTGATCTAGAGACTCATCCAACTCCCCCGTGAGAAGCGCTCTTTCCAACTTTTGCAGAATGTTTAGACTGTCCTGGTCAAACTGAACCTCCACACCATCCAACACTTTAAAAAATTCTGCCCTATAGTGATGCACTGCTTTGTCCGAAAATCGTCTTGAGAGTGTCTCAATGGAGTCAATCAATGTTGTTGCTTTCTCATACAGTGCAAGGTAGCTTTCTTCATTTCTGCTGTTTACCCCAAGCACTGGATAACTGGGGACTGATTGGATTTATCTGGTGTGCTGTTACAGTTACACAGTGGCGGTGGGTTTGGCAGTTTTGAATTTTTCAATGGCTTTTCTCCAGTTCCTAAATCCTGCATTAATGAAGGCAGCATCTGCTCTTTGGCCAAAAGATGGCTGGCTTGAAAAGTCTTGGCGACAGTGAAAACAACACTCCTTTTATTGATAGATTATAATGTAGCCAGGGGAAATCACCAAACCATCTCTCTTGAAACGTCAGCACTCTGTTGGAAAGAGTTTACAGTTCTATAAATTGTGGGTGTGGCTGATATGGTTTTGTGCCATCACTGAGGTAACTGGACAATGCTGTGCCACTGTCCCCTATACTGGTGCTGCTGGCAACAAGGTTGACACCTGGTCCTGCCATGGCTGTGACACTGTCCCCTATACTGGTGCTGCTGGCAACAATGTTGACACCTGGTCCTGCCATGGCTGTGACACTGTCCCCTATACTGGTGCTGCTGGCAACAAGGTTGACACCTGGTCCTGCCGTGGCTGTGACACTCCCCTATACTGGTCCTCTTAGTTAGTTAATGTTGCACAGTTGTCGTCCCAAAGAAAGAGGGTTGCCCGTAATCCTTGCAAATGTTGAGTGCCTCCCTGTCCATGTAGTGGCTAACGTTAGATATCTTGCAACTCGGTGAACAAAGACGGTTCTTCCTACTACCACGAGTTGTTTCTATACAACACGGTAGTCGTGTGGTTTCCCCATATTCGTGTCCATTACTGCAACAAGTTAACTTTCCCGAATGACAACGTTCAAACACATCCACAGTAGTCTTCTTCCTGTGCTGACAAATTAGAACGGCTGGGAGAGGAGCCATGCGCACGAGAACTACACCTGAGAGATGACAGATACAGTAGGTTAGGTATTCCCAAACTGGGGAACGACAAATAAAAATGTGATTCACTTATTTTTTAAACTAAAAATTCAAACAGTACATTTATATTTTCTAACGGGGGTATATATTTGGGTGAGTTTTTTTTCTCGTCTGAGTAACCTCATTTCACTGCCATTAAATAAAATGAAACCATCTCGTGTTCAGCAAAATAACAACACAATGTCAAATACAGGAAGCCTAGTCAAATAATTAACATCCAATCACATGAACCGTTACTCTCTGGTAGGAAACATTCACTCTTGCACAGACATTTGCACAGACAGCACCCCTATACTGGTGCTGCTGGCAACAAGGTTGACACCTGGTCCTGCCATGGCTGTGACACTGTCCCCTATACTGGTGCTGCTGGCAACAATGTTGACACCTGGTCCTGCCATGGCTGTGACACTGTCCCCTATACTGGTGCTGCTGGCAACAAGGTTGACACCTGGTCCTGCCGTGGCTGTGACACTCCCCTATACTGGTCCGGCCGTGGCTGTGACACTGTCCCCTATACTGGTGCTGCTGGCAACAAGGTTGACACCTGGTCCTGCCGTGGCTGTGACACTGTCCCCTATACTGGTGCTGCTGGCAACAAGGTTGACACCTGGTCCTGCCGTGGCTGTGACACTGTCCCTTATACTGGTCCTGCCGTGGCTGTGACACTGTCCCCTATACTGGTCCTGCCGTGGCTGTGACACTGTCCCTTATACTGGTCCTGCCGTGGCTGTGACACTGTCCCCTATACTGGTCCTGCCGTGGCTGTGACACTGTCCCTTATACTGGTCCTGCCGTGGCTGTGACACTGTCCCCTATACTGGTCCGGCCGTGGCTGTGACACTGTCCCCTATACCGGTGCTGCAGACAACAAGGTTGACACCTGGTTCTGCCGTGGCTGTGACACTGTCCCCTATACTGGTCCTGCCGTGGCTGTGACACTGTCCCCTATACTGGTGCTGCTGGCAACAAGGTTGACACCTGGTCCTGCCGTGGCTGTGACACTGTCCCCTATACTGGTGCTGCTGGCAACAAGGTTGACACCTGGTCCTGCCGTGGCTGTGACACTGTCCCCTATACTGGTGCTGCTGGCAACAAGGTTGACACCTGGTCCTGCCGTGGCTGTGACACTGTCCCCTATACTGGTCCTGCCGTGGCTGTGACACTGTCCCCTATACTGGTCCGGCCGTGGCTGTGACACTGTCCCCTATACCGGTGCTGCAGGCAACAAGGTTGACACCTGGTTCTGCCGTGGCTGTGACACTGTCCCCTATACTGGTCCTGCCGTGGCTGTGACACTGTCCCCTATACCGGTGCTGCTGGCAACAAGGTTGACACCTGGTCCTGCCGTGGCTGTGACACTGTCCCCTATACTGGTCTGGCCGTGGCTGTGACACTGTCCCCTATACTAGTGCTGCTGGCAACAAGGTTGACACCTGGTCCTGCCGAGGCTGTGACACTGTCTCCTATACTAGTCCTGCCGTGGCTGTGACACTGTCTCCTATACTGGTCCTGCCGTGGCTGTGACACTGTCCCCTATACCGATGCTGCAGGCAACAAGGTTGACACCTGGTTCTGCCGTGGCTGTGACACTGTCCCCTATACCGGTGCTGCTGGCAACAAGGTTGACACCTGGTCCTGCTGTTGCTGTGACACTGTCCCCTATACTGGTCCTGCCGTGGCTGTGACACTGTCCTCTGAAGTCTCTCCTTGGCTCTTTCCCTTTCACCACCCTCACTGACTCACAGTTTGTCTCCTAAGATGTTTGCTGTACTCCTAACTACCAGTACCCAAAACTACACAATTAATCACAACAGCAACACCATTGCCTTAAACACATCTTAGTTCAGTCACCAGTTTAAGTTGAGAGTGGGGGTATCCATGGTATTTTCCAATTATGTCCCTATTTTACAAGTCTAAAAAAGAGAGAACCTTTCATAATGTTGCCAAACAAAGACTCAACAAACTTACCTGAGACTCCCTGTCTCTGTCAGTCTGTCCCTGCCTATCAGTCTCTGCCAGTCTGTCCCTGCCTATCAGTCTCTGTCAGTCTGTCCCTGCCTATCAGTCTCTGTCACTCTGTCCCTGCCTATCAGTATCTGCCAGTCTGTCCCTGCCTATCAGTCTCTGCCAGTCTGTCCCTGCCTATCAGTCTCTGCCAGTCTGTCCCTGCCTATCAGTATCTGTCAGTCTGTCCCTGCCTATCAGTCTCTGCCAGTCTGTCCCTGCCTATCAGTCTCTGCCAGTCTGTCCCTGCCTATCAGTCTCTGTCAGTCTGTCCCTGCCTATCAGTCTCTGCCAGTCTGTCCCTGCCTATCAGTCTCTGCCAGTCTGTCCCTGCCTATCAGTCTCTGCCAGTCTGTCCCTGCCTATCAGTCTCTGTCAGTCTGTCCCTGCCTATCAGTATCTGCCAGTCTGTCCCTGCCTATCAGTCTGTCAGTCTGTCCCTGCCTATCAGGGACAGTCTGTCCCTGCCTCTGTCACTCTGTCCCTGCCTATCAGTCTCTGTCAGTCTGTCCCTGCCTATCAGTATCTGTCAGTCTGTCCCTGCCTATCAGTCTCTGTCAGTCTGTCCCTGCCTATCAGTCTCTGTCAGTCTGTCCCTGCCTATCAGTCTCTGCCAGTCTGTCCCTGCCTATCAGTCTGTCAGTCTGTCCCTGCCTATCAGTCTCTGTCAGTCTGTCCCTGCCTATCAGTCTCTGCCAGTCTGTCCCTGCCTATCAGTCTCTGTCAGTCTGTCCCTGCCTATCAGTCTGTCAGTCTGTCCCTGCCTATCAGTCTCTGTCAGTCTGTCCCTGCCTATCAGTCTCTGTCAGTCTGTCCCTGCATGTCAGTCTGTCAGTCTGTCCCTGCCTATCAGTCTCTGCCAGTCTGTCCCTGCCCATCTGTCCCCAGCTCTGATGTCTGTGTGCCCTCTGTTGCCTGAACTGCCTAATGACATCATTGTGAAATGTTTTCCATTAGCATATCACTTCTTTCTAATGAACATTTTATCAACTAGTCTTAGGCTACTAGGGTTCTTGCTTTGCGTTTTGGTGTACTGAAAAATACTCTGATGAGTGTCTTTTTACGTTTTTCTACCTGGCAGGCTGGCTAGCTGCACACACACACACAGTGTGTGTAGGTTATTTACAGTATGAGATGGGCTTCTATCATCTTATCTTCTATCATTCTATATGGGCTTCGATCTAAAAGGCAGCTTGCAAATGAGAAATGGATTGCAGTGACAAGAGTTGACAGCTGTGTGAGTTCACCATTTACACAACATATGCTGCAACCTTTTGTCATTTTAATATAGTATGTTTCAT
Organism: Oncorhynchus masou masou; assembly: GCF_036934945.1. Lineage (NCBI taxonomy): Eukaryota > Metazoa > Chordata > Actinopteri > Salmoniformes > Salmonidae > Oncorhynchus > Oncorhynchus masou. Next base: position 27,579,379 of record NC_088220.1, on the reverse strand, counting down.
ATTGGCTGGCTTCCAACAATAGCTGAATTTGCAGAGCTGGCGAGCACCAATTCCATTTCTGTGGTGTGGCTATAATCTTTGCTATCGTCAGTTTACTCCAAGATCAGCACAAGTGCTTCAAAGTCCCATAGCGACAATGTAGCTTTTGCAACGAGACCATTAAAGAGTTTTAATACAACGGTAGAAGAGAGTGTAGTTCTGTTCAGTTGGGAGTTCAGTTTATCTCTAACCTGATCACAGGGACGTTGAAGCACTACAGCAGCATGTTGATCTTGGAATAAACTGACGATAGCAATGATTCCATTATTGACGCCGCCACATAAATGGAATAGGTCCTAGCTAGCTTAATAGTTAATGTTTGCCCGCTAGCTCTGCAAATTCAGCTAGTGTGTGTGTAAACTCTGCCAACATAAAAAAAAACATTGCTATGGCGCGATTGACTGGATTAACCTCACGTCAGCTACGTGCATTGAGTGCCTTTCAGACAGTAGATACGAACCCTCTGTTACCTGCCAGATAAAGAACTGGCAGTGGATCAAACCATTGTGAGGCAAAGGGCGGGGGGTCGCAATCTTTTGAAACTTAAAAACACGCTATTAAGTGTCTATAATCAGCACAAGTGCTTTCATTGCGTATTATTAATATTATTGAAATTACATAGTTATGTTTACAGTGATATATTGGGGGGGACAAATCATATTTTTCCCAGGATGGGGGGTTCGTGTGTCCCCTGTCCCCCCTGGGATTTCCACCTATGGCTAGCTGGATGAGTCAACAGATGTGGCGGGCCTGGCACAGCTTTTGGTATATGTCCATTACGTTTATGGTGGGTCAATTAAGGAAGACATCCTCTTCTGCAAACCATTGGAAATCAGGACAACATGAGAGGTTATTTTTAAAGTACTGGACAGCTTTGTGACATCAAATGGACTTTGGTAGTCAAGATGTGTTTGGTATCTGTACTGATGGCGCAAAAGCCATGACAGAGTGCAAGCAGTTGCTCCCGACGCCACTTGGGTACACTGCAGCATCTACCGAGAGGCTCTTGCTGCCATGGGAATGCCTGACAGCTTGAAAGACATTTGGGACACGACACTGAAAATGGTTAACGTTGTTTAAGCAAGGCCCCTGAACTCTTGTGTATTTTCTGCACTATGCAACAATATGGGCAGCGACCATGTAACGCTTTCACTGGTTATCAAGGGGCAAAGTACTTCCATGGTTTTTTAAATTAAGAGACCATCATTTTCACTTGTCTGTCCGCTTGCATGATGCCGAGTTTCTCACACAACTCGCCTATCTGGGTGATGTTTTTCCGGGCCTGAATGATCTGAATCTAGGATTACAGGGACTCACCGCAACTATATTCAATGTGCGGGACAGAACTGAGGCTATGATTAAGAAGTTGGAACTCTTTCTGTCTGCATTAACAAGGTCAACACAAAGGTCTTTCCATCATTGTATGATTTTTGTGTGTGTGCAAATGAACTCAAGCTTACGGACAATGTCAAATGTGATATAGCGAAGCACCTGAGTGAGCTGGGTGTGCAATTACACAGGTACTTTCTCGAAACGGACAAAACAAACAGCTGGATTCATTATCCCTTTCATGCCCTGCCTCCAGTCTACTTACCGATATCTGAACAAGAGAGCCTCATTGAAATTGCAACAAGCGGTTCTGTGAAAATTGAATTTAATCAGAAGCCACTGACAGATTTCTGGATTGGGCTGCGCTCAGTTTCTTGCCTTGGAAAATCACGCTGTTAAGACACTGATGCCCTTTGCAACCACGTACCTATGTGAGAGTGGATTCTCGTCCCTCACTAGCATGAAAACTATATACAGGCACAACCTGTGTGTGGGAAATGATTTAAGACTCTCTAATACAACCCAACATTACAGAGTTATGTGCATCCTTTCAAGCAAACCCTTCTCATTAATCTGTGGTGAGTTATTCACAATTTTTGATGAGCAAAAAAGGTTTTATATGTAAGATTGATAAATAAAGAGTTAAATATTGATTATTTAATATATTATTATTTGTGCCCTGGTCCTTTAAGAGCTCTTTGTTACTTCCAATGAGCCGGGTTGTGACAAAAACTCACACTCATTCTTATGTTTAATAAATGTATTGTGTGTGTGTGGCAGGATTACAATTATGGCAAAAAACAACATTTCAGAGTGGCTGACCCTGGTGCTAGAGGAGGTACGCAGCTGGAGGTTGAATGCTTGAAGGGGTACGGGACTAGAAAAAGTTTGGGAACCACTGCAGAAGATGGAAAGGTAGAAGGGCCCTCAAGTCATTCTTGTAAATTTGATGAATGTCAAAAAAAATCACACGTGAAGTAGAAAGATGCAAAACAAATTAATCAAATCATGCTTAATTAATATAAATAGAAAAGTTGAAGGCTTCATTTAAATTGATTGAAATGTAGCTATGAGTAAAGTAGCCTAATAATTTCTGAATCCCCCGACAATTTTTTTCGTGTCATATTTTAGTCGTTCCAGCTCAGCTCCAGCATGATTCACTATGACAAAATCCCGTTGGAATGTGTTTGGGTTGTAGTGCATAGTCAATATTTTTAATTAACTATCCCAACAAATGGAGTTGAGAATGGTATTTTACTCAGCCTATGTCTTAAGAACACAAACAGACACAACAATAGAACGAATCCACCTCTGCAGTTCACTGTGATATGGAAATACTATGTTTCTTCATTAGCTTAAATTTGATTAACGATTTCATAATTATTTCAAATTTCCTTGGAGTTCAAGGTAAGGCTAATTACCGTTTTAGTCTACCACCTAGTGGTTAAAACACGAACAGCAGGCTCGTTTTCTGTCAACGGTTGGCCTGAGTTATCTTCGGGTCATTCAAGTGTCAAGAAAGTTTCACCCCTGTCTAAAACACATCAAATGATCATGATTCTGAGCACAGCAAGTCTCAATGACTCAGCAGTAAACTCGAATAGAAGTATGGGAAGTGGTGGAAAAAGTACCCAATTGTCATACTTGAGTAAAAGTAAAGATACCTTAATAGAAAATGTCTCAAGTAAAAGTGAAAGTCACCAAGTAAAATACTACTTGAGTTAAAGTGTTAAAGTATTTACTTTTAAAAATACTCAAGTATCAAAAGTAAATGTCATTGCAAAAATGTACTTTAGCATCAAAAGTATAAATGATTTCAAATTCCTTATATTAAGCAAACCAGTTGGCACAATTATTCGTGTTTTCTAAAATTTGCGCATAGCCATGGGCACACTCCAACCCTCAGACATCATTCAGAAACAAAGCATTTGTGTTTAGTGAGTCTGCCAGATCAGAGGTAGTAGAGATGACCAGGGATGTTCTCTTGATAAGTGCTTGAATTTTACCATTCTTTGTCCTGCTAAGCATTCATACTTTAGGAATGTAGTGAAGTAAAAGTTCTCAAAAATATGAATAGTAAAATAAAGTACAGATACCACAAAACACTACTTAATTAGTACTTTAAAGTATTTTTACTTAAGTACTTTACACCACTGAGTATGGTGCTACGTTAGAATATATGCAGCATGAGCTGTGGTTTATCTTTCCACAATATGTCTTTATCTTTCATTCAGAATGTGCCAACTCCATCGACCCAAATCCAGGAAGGACAGGCCTCCAATTGATGCGTAGTTGACTATTATTTTCACTTCAAAACTCACAGCAATTTCCATGAAATAATAATCCCACCCATGTGCTCAAACCCATGAAAATGTATTTATCTAGGCTGGCTAAGGAATCCCCACCCACACACACACACAATCACAATCACACACACGCACACTACTCTATGAGTGATAGAGATATGTATCTCATTCTCTATCAAAGGTATTTTGGAACAACATATTTGAGTGGGGTCGGCGTAGACAGCGAGGCTAAAAGGATAGATAGTCAATTTGGCTTGGGCGATTAATATTAGCGTAAACCATTTGTTCTGCGAGAAATTACACTAGTCAATTGTGAGTGTCGGCTTAATTAAAACATAAATGAAAGTGCGTAATAAACAGGGATTCCATTCATGAAACCTCTTGTCTTGGATATTCATCTACCAACCCGTGTCATCTCATCATCATCATCATCATCATCATCATCATCATCACCCTATGATTTTCATATAGCCATATTGAACTAGATGGACAAATATAATATATTTAATCATAGTTTTACACAATACAAATAATAAAACGTTAAGCTCAGAATTACACAATAGATATACATAAGAGTGTATTACAGTGCTGTAATATAAAATGTTTTATATTCAAAAACAAACAAAAAAACATACACCATGATATAGAACTTGTTCTCAACTAGCCTACCGGGTTAAATAAAGCTGAAATAAAAATAAAAATGAATATAGACCTACACGTAATGACATTTAGTCCAGTTTGGAACAGGGAGCGTAATAGGTCTCTATGTCATTGTGCCAAATGAACACGTAACGGATACTCACAGCGTCTGGACTATGCATAGTAAATATAACACACCCCTCCATGAACACATTCATAACACACGTTACCTAATCCTACAGACGTTACCAGCTGAGTTGGTATCGGGTTCTACTTGTAGGAGGTCCGGGCCTCTCTGAGAGACCGATCGTAGGGCATGGAGGCGAAGAAAGAGTTCCTCAGCTGACAGTTGATGAAGAAAACGATGAGCAGCACGAGCAGAAACAGCAACAGACATATTATCATGTAGGTGGCCAGGTCCGGTTTGTTCAGCTCCCCGTCCTCCCGCATCCCGCCCCTGCTGCCCGTGGGCAGCGCCGCCATGTTCACCGATCCGTGAGATGCGTTAACGGACACGGTCTCGTGCGTCTGGAGGGCCATCCCTAGGTCGAAGTCTAGTGCGTTGGTGGAATTCAGCAGGATTTGTCTCAACATGACCTCTCGCGTCACCGGCGGTCCACCCCGTCAACGTTCAACTGGGAAGGGAGTAAAATAGCAGTTTCTAATCCCAGATCAATGTATTGATAGGCTATATAACGATCAATCATGCACATGTTTTTAAACAGTTCACAAAAGACAATAAGAACAGAATTTGGCTACATACCCCTGTGGAAAATAATGACGGACATGGAAAGACATGGAGTGTGTCAACACCGCAAAGGAACTGAGTGTCTCTATCCATAATAGCCTACCTCGTACGAATCCGTTACTTACTTAAATCAAAGACTTACGTTGTGTGTTCCGCGTAGAGTCCCCACGGGTGAGATGGAGATCCAGGGAAACAGAGACCGCATTCCCCAGGCTTTGTTTGCTCTGTCCAATCTCTCCCAGGGTGGACGCGCTCTGGAGAGGCGGTGTTGTTTTGGCACTAAATCCGCCGCGCTAACAGACCATATGCCGCCTGTCCTTAAGCCGCAGAACTGAATTTCGCATATCCATGTGTGTCTAAGTCACTCAAAATCACCATAGGTTGTCTAGTCTCGTTACGGGTGATGTAGGCCTAAACCACCATGCAGGAGCTTCTCCGGTCGTAGCGATGAGATTATGAGGCCGGAATTCCTCTGATATCATTAACAATTTGAATCTACTGATTTCTTTATTGAGAGTTATTACCGTAAACACCAGAGTAGCCTATCTGGACTGTAAAGTGACAATGTCGCCCACTATGCAAATTGAATGGCTACTTGGTATAATTGGTTAAGTTTATAAGGTTGGTCCAAGTGGCTCCTTTAGCGCGCTGTAATGTCTTGGTTGGAACGCGGGAAGAGAAAGAGTAGGCAAGGGGCAAACCGGTTCACTCCCGGTTTCTTCTCGCGCTCCACTCACGTTCTTATATCCAGGAAAGGTCGATACATCTCGGTTTTGAGTGCCTTCAACTCAAAACGATCCCCTGACGGGAATATCGACCGAGACCCGAAGAGAATGGTGGGAGAGAGACAGAAATTGTATAGAATACATAAATATTCTTCACCAGCTCCCGATGGAGCTCTTTCTCTCTCTCTCCATTTTGAATACAGCTTCCTCCCTGCTTCGGTTTGTGTGTTGTGGGGAGAGGATAGATTGATTACCGAGAGGGGAGAGGGAGAGGGAGCGCGCCTGATGGGCTCCCTGTGCGCGCAGGGTTGGTGAGGAGATGTCATTGGACAGGGTTGTGTTAAAGTCAAGCGTGTCATGTGACGCCTCGTCTCCCTCACCCTCTCTCGTTTTTCTCCCAACAGGTCCTTCTTCATTTGAAAAAAAGTGAGTGAAACAATTGTTAGGGCAGTGCGGAATCTCTCAGGTTAATTAAAACAGAGAGAGAGAGAGAGAGAGCTGAGCTTGGGGAGGTGGGGAGGGAGGCAATTAAAGGAACAGCCCCCAACCAGACATGCAACTAGGCTGCAATCTGAATGCATTTATCTTAACCCTCATGTGTAAACGCTTGCACACCCAACCCTTCTCCTGAAAAATACACAAAAACAGTTTGTTTTTCTCAGAGAGAGTGGATGGGTACCATGACAGTGAGACTGATGACGAAGTAAGGCCATGTCCTTGGTAGCCATATAAAGAGTAGACCGTGGGGCTGTGGAGATGTGAGGGTTATTCTACTCCTGGGATGGAATGGACATTTGGAGATGGTGAGGCTTTATGGATCATAATAGATGGAGGCATGTTCATACATTAACCTACAGATCTTAAAGCTTCTTGCCAAAAGTGAGTGGGTTTATACATGGTATATGAATTCCCAAAGTGCAAATGGAATGCAGTATGTATAAACATTTGCTACATTATCATAATAGCCTTGCGTGCCAAGCTCAGTGTCACACAGCTGCTCAATGATACCAATATTATATTATTGTGTTTGGCTGCAGATATCAACCATTCTCTCTGATATGTGACAGCCTCCAGCGCCAACCCTGTAAATGAATGTCTCTGTCTCCTTCTCCGTCTCTCTGTCTCTCTGTCTCTGTCTCTGTCTCTCTCTCTCTCTGTCTCCCTCTCTCTCCCTCTGTCTCTCTCTCTCTCTCTCTCTCCCTCTCTGTCTCTGTCTCTCGCTCTCCTTCTCTGTCTCTCTCTCTCTCCCTCTGTCTCTGTCTCTCTCTCTCTCTCTCTCTCTCTCTGTCTCTCTCTCTCTCCCTCTGTCCTCTCTCTCTCTCTCTCTCTCTCTCTCTCCCTCTCTGTCTCTGTCTCTCGCTCTCCTTCTCTGTCTCTCTCACACACACACACACACACACACACACACACACACACACACACACACACACACACACACACACACACACACACACACACACACACACACACACACACACACACACACACACACACACACACACACACACACACACACACCTCATACATACTGTATCTGCCAAGCGAGGAAAGATTAAAAAACATTCACCATTGAAGAACAGGAGTTTGATTTCATGTGCAATATAGAGTGTATCTTATTATTATTTTATCATTTTAACTTCATAGCAACATAATACATCTGAATCTATACAAGATCACAATAATTTACTCTCCAGAGGGACTTCAATAGCTTCCTTTCCTTCTCTCCTGTCATCTTCAATTACATGGAAGGTGGACGTGGAATGGTGTCCTAGATCCACCTCCTACTGATCAGTGGGAAGACAAAGAGGACGTAGAGCATGATGTAATAATGTAACATTCCTTTATATAAAGACCAAGCCATTGCATCTTAAATGACCTCTAGACGACTATGTGACACGTCATCACCTTGTTATGCAACCATACACTAAGTTATATAAAATGCTAAAAGAGGATTTAGACCCCAGTGCTTGGCTACATCTCCTTGTGACAGATGAACACAAGTACAGCCTCAAGCCATGTTTACATCTGGAAGGGAAAACATCTCAGTGATTGTGACGGTTAAGGAGATAGTAATAGCTTTTTGCAAGTGACACTCTTACGCCCTAGGCCTAATCCCCCCCCCCCCCCCAATAAGAGTGACCCACTTTCCCAGTGCTCCGCTGTCCAACTCGATCTCTTTACATTCCGCTTGGTGACAATCTCACCCGTATTTGCCAAATTCCAGTCCAGTCTCCTGGCACGAGGTTAACAAGCAGCTTGCCTACAGAGCAAAGCAACCTATTCTGACAGAGAGGGTCAACCAGGAGAGAAATATGTATAGTACATACACAGGTGTTCAAAGATGCCTTTCTCCATAGCTAATTGTGTTTGGTACCCAGCTCTGCTCATCACCATGACAATCAAATTTGGATGATGAGCACTTGTCTTCCTGTAGTAGGCTTTATTAGGGATGCTGACAATCTCTCTCTCTCTCTTCCTCTCTGTCTCCGACACACACACATTTTTATTTCTGTCTTCGGCCCTCACATTCTCTCTCTCTCTCTGTCTCTGTCTCTTTCTTATTAACACATACATTCAAGAATGACAGAAAGCGAGAAAGACTAACAGCAATTTATAGAGCAGCACGGGATCATGTCTTGGGTCTTTGTCTTGTAAAATAATTTACAAGGGAACAGAGAAGTTCCTTAGACAGTCCTAAGAGAGAGAGAGGGGGAGGGAGGGAGTGAGAGAGGGGAGGGAGGGAGAAAGGGAGAACAGAAAGAGAGAGAGATTAAAGAAAAAAAGAGAGGGGAGAGAGAGAGAGAAAGAGAGAAAGAGGATAGAGAAAGATTGAGGGGGATAGAGGGAGAGAGAGAGAGACTGAGGGAGATAGAGGGAGAGAGAGAGACTGAGGGGGATAGAGGGAGAGAGAGAGACAGAGAGACTGAGGGGGATAGAGGGAGAGAGAGACAGAGAGACTGAGGCGGACAGAGGGAGAGAGAGAGACAGAGAGACTGAGGGGGATAGAGGAGAGAGAGAGACAGAGAGACTGAGGCGGACAGAGGGAGAGAGAGAGACAGAGAGACTGAGGGAGAGGGGAGAGAGAGAGAGACTGAGGGGGATAGAGGGAGAGAGAGAGACAGAGAGACTGAGGGGGATAGAGGGAGAGAGAGAGACAGAGAGACTGAGGGAGATAGAGGGAGAGAGAGAGAGACTGAGGGAGATAGAGGGAGAGAGAGAGACTGAGAGACTGAGGCGGACAGAGGGAGAGAGAGAGACAGAGAGACTGAGGGGGATAGAGGGAGAGAGAGAGAGACAGAGAGACTGAGGGGGATAGAGGGACAGAGAGACTGAGGGAGAGAGGGAGAGAGAGAGAGAGAGGGGGATAGAGGGGAGAGAGAGACAGAGAGACTGAGGGGGATAGAGGGAGAGAGAGAGACAGAGAGACTGAGGCGGACAGAGGGGAGAGAGAGAGAGACTGAGGGGAGAGGGAGAGGGAGACAGAGAGGGGGACTGAGGGGACAGAGGCGGACAGAGGGAGAGAGAGTGACAGAGAGACTGAGGGGGACAGAGAGGAGAGAGAGAGACAGAGAGACTGGGGGATAGAGGGGAGAGAGAGGGAGACTGAGGGAGATAGAGGGAGGGGGACTTAGAGGAGAGAGAGAGACAGAGAGACTGAGGGGGATAGAGGGAGAGAGAGAGTGACAGAGAGACTGAGGCGGACAGAGGGAGAGAGAGAGAGACTGAGGGGGATAGAGGGAGAGAGAGAGACAGAGAGACTGAGGGGGATAGAGGGAGAGAGAGAGACAGAGAGACTGAGGGAGATAGAGGGGGGAGAGAGACTGAGGGGGGAGGGAGAGAGAGAGACAGAGACTGAGGGGATAGAGGGGAGAGAGAGACAGAGACTGAGGGAGATAGAGGGAGGGGAGAGAGAGAGACTGAGGGGGATAGAGGGAGAGAGAGAGACAGAGAGACTGAGGGGGATAGAGGGAGATGAGTGACAGAGAGACTGAGGCGGATAGAGGGAGAGAGAGAGACAGAGAGACTGAGGGGGATAGAGGGAGAGAGAGAGACAGAGAGACTGAGGGGGACAGAGGGAGATAGAGAGTGACAGAGAGACTGAGGCGGATAGAGGGAGAGAGAGAGACAGAGAGACTGAGGGGGATAGAGGGAGAGAGAGAGACAGAGAGAGAGAGACAGAGAGACTGAGGGGGGCAGAGGGAGAGGGAGAGAGAGAGAGAGAGAAAGACTGAGGGGGATAGAGGGAGCGAGAGAGACTGAGAGAGAGAGAGAGAGAGAGAGAAATGAGACATAACCGGCCCTGCGGGTTGCCTGAGAGAAAGGCGACAGTGATTATGTACACAGCACACACAAGCACCCACCCCTCCCCCACGAGTGCCGCTCACTGGGGCGCTGGGCCCGTGTCATGCAGTGTTTTTGAGGAAGGGAGACTTTGTGGCTCTTTGTGATATCTTCCCTTATATATCCAATGTTTTCACAAGTTTAACTTGCCTCAAATACTGTAACTCCCACACAAACAGGATTGAGTGTTTTAGAGTTTACACTTCTCCTAAATGTAAACTGTGTGATCTCAACCTAAATATCAAAATGTTTTTCATTCAAAATAAATCTAAAATAAGTCAGGTCACTGGAGCCAGAGGACATGACTGAAAGATTTGTGTTTGAGTCTGTTTCTGTATTGCTCTATAATAGGATGGGTATTACATCATGGGAGGGCGCAATTCAGGATTTCTCCCAGATTCACTTCAGCCATGTAATATAGGCGAGAGGAAGGTGTTCTCATAGCCCCATTCCTCTCCCACTGGCCAGGGTCAGAGGAAATAGACCAGGGACAGAGCAGACAGGCTAGGGACAGAGCAGACAGGCCAGAGTCAGAAGAAATAGACCAGAGACAGAGCAGACAGGCTAGGGACAGAGCAGACAGGCCAGGGACAGAGCAGACAGGCCAGGGTCAGAAGAAATAGACCAGAGACAGAGCAGACAGGCTAGGGACAGAGCAGACAGGCCAGGGACAGAGCAGACAGGCCAGGGACAGAACAGACAGGCCAGGGACAGAACAGACAGGCCAGGGACAGAGCAGAGAGGCCAGGGACAGAGCAGAGAGGCCAGGGACAGAGCAGAGAGGCCAGGGACAGAGCAGACAGGCCAGGGACAGAGCAGACAGGCCATGGACAGAGCAGACAGGCCAGGGACAGAGCAGACAGGCCAGGGTCAGAAGAAATAGACCAGAGACAGAGCAGACAGGCTAGGGACAGAGCAGACAGGCCAGGGACAGAGCAGACAGGCCAGGGACAGAACAGACAGGCCAGGGACAGAACAGACAGGCCAGGGACAGAACAGACAGGCTAGGGACAGAGCAGAGAGGCCAGGGACAGAGCAGACAGGCCAGGGACAGAGCAGAGAGGCCAGGGACAGAGCAGACAGGCCAGGGACAGAGCAGACAGGCCATGGACAGAGCAGACAGGCCAGGGACAGAGCAGACAGACCAGGGTCAGAAGAAATAGACCAGAGACAGAGCAGACAGGCTAGGGACAGAGCAGACAGGCCAGGGACAGAGCAGACAGGCCAGGGACAGAACAGACAGGCCAGGGACAGAACAGACAGGCCAGGGACAGAGCAGACAGGCTAGGGACAGAGCAGAGAGGCCAGGGACAGAGCAGAGAGGCCAGGGACAGAGCAGAGAGGCCAGGGACAGAGCAGACAGGCCAGGGACAGAGCGGACAGGCCATGGACAGAGCAGACAGGCCAGGGACAGAGCAGACAGGCCAGGGACAGAGCAGAATGGCCAGGGTCAGAAGAAATAGGCCAGGGACAGAGAAGACAGGCCAGGGACAGAGCAGACAGGCTAGGGACAGAGCAGACAGGCTAGGGACAGAGCAGACAGGCCAGGGACAGAGCAGACAGGCCAGGGACAGAGCAGACAGGCCAGGGACAGAGCAGACAGGCCAGGGACAGAGCAGAAATAGGCCAGGGACAGAGCAGACAGGCCAGGGACAGAGCAGAGAGGCCAGGGACAGAGCAGACAGGCCAGGGACAGAGCAGACAGGCCAGGGACAGAGCAGACAGGCCAGGGACAGAGCAGACAGGCCAGGGACAGAGCAGACAGGCTAGGGACAGAGCAGACAGGCTAGGGACAGAGAAGACAGGCTAGGGACAGAGAAGACAGGCTAGGGACAGGGCAGACAGGCCAGGGACAGGGCAGACAGGCTAGGGACAGAGGAGACAGGCTAGGGTCAGGGCAGAGAGGCCAGGGACAGAGCAGACAGGCTAGGGACAGGTCAGAGAGGCCAGGGACAGAGCAGACAGGTTAGGGACAGGCAGAGAGGCCAGGGACAGAGCAGACAGGCTAGGGACAGAGAAGACAGGCTAGGGTCAGGGCAGAGAGGCCAGGGACAGAGGAGACAGGCTAGGGTCAGGGCAGAGAGGCCAGGGACAGAGCAGACAGGCTAGGGTCAGGGCAGAGAGGCCAGGGACAGGGAAGAGAGACCAGGGACAGGGAAGAGAGGCCAGGGACAGAGCAGACAGGCCAGGAAAAGAGCAGACAGGCTAGGGTCAGGGCAGAGAGGCCAGGGACTGAGCAAACAAGCTAGGGTCAGGGCAGAGAGGCCAGGGACAGAGCAGAAGGGCTAGGGACAGAGAAGACAGCTAGGGACAGGGCAGAGAGGCCAGGGACAGAGCAGACAGGCTAGGGACAGAGAAGACAGGCCAGGGACAGAGCAGACAGGCTAGGGACAGAGAAGACAGGCTAGGGACAGAGAAGACAGGCCAGGGTCAGAAGAAATAGACCAGAGACAGAGCAGACAGGCTAGGGACAGAGCAGACAGGCCAGGGACAGAGCAGACAGGCCAGGGACAGAGCAGAGAGGCCAGGGACAGAGCAGACAGGCCAGGGACAGAGCAGAGAGGCCAGGGACAGAGCAGACAGGCCAGGGACAGAGCAGACAGGCTAGGGACAGAGCAGACAGGCTAGGGACAGAGCAGACAGGCTAGGGACAGAGCAGACAGGCCAGGGACAGAGCAGACAGGCCAGGGACAGAGCAGACAGGCCAGGGACAGAGCAGACAGGCCAGGGACAGAGCAGACAGGCCAGGGACAGAGCAGACAGGCCAGGGACAGAGCAGACAGGCCAGGGACAGAGCAGAGAGGCCAGGGACAGAGCAGACAGGCCAGGAACAGAGCAGACAGGCCAGGGACAGAGCAGACAGGCCAGGGACAGAGCAGAGAGGCCAGGGACAGAGCAGACAGGCCAGGGACAGAGCAGTCAGGCCAGGGACAGAGCAGACAGGCCAATGACAGAGCAGAGAGGCCAGGGACAGAGCAGACAGGCCAGGGACAGAGCAGAGAGGCCAGGGACAGAGCAGACAGGCCAGGAACAGAGCAGACAGGCCAGGGACAGAGCAGACAGGCCAGGGACAGAGCAGACAGGCTAGGGACAGAGAAGACAGGCTAGGGACAGAGAAGACAGGCCAGGGACAGGGACAGGCTAGGGACAGAAGACAGGCCAGGGACAGAGCAGACAGGTTAGGGACAGGCAGAGAGGCCAGGGACAGAGCAGACAGGCTAGGGACAGAGAAGACAGGCTAGGGTCAGGGCAGAGAGGCCAGGGACAGGGCAGAGAGGCCAGGGACAGAGGAGACAGGCTAGGGTCAGGGCAGAGAAGCCAGGGACAGGGAAGAGAGACCAGGGACAGGGAAGAGAGGCCAGGGACAGAGCAGACAGGCCAGGAAAAGAGCAGACAGGCCAGGGACAGAGCAGACAGGCTAGGGACAGAGAAGACAGGCTAGGGACAGAGAAGACAGGCTAGGGTCAGGGCAGAGAGGCCAGGGACAGAGCAGACAGGTTAGGGACAGGCAGAGAGGCCAGGGACAGAGCAGACAGGCTAGGGACAGAGAAGACAGGCTAGGGTCAGGGCAGAGAGGCCAGGGACAGGGCAGAGAGGCCAGGGACAGAGGAGACAGGCTAGGGTCAGGGCAGAGAAGCCAGGGACAGGGAAGAGAGACCAGGGACAGGGAAGAGAGGCCAGGGACAGAGCAGACAGGCCAGGAAAAGAGCAGACAGGCTAGGGTCAGGGCAGAGAGGCCAGGGACTGAGCAAACAAGCTAGGGTCAGGGCAGAGAGGCCAGGGACAGAGCAGAAGGGCTAGGGACAGAGAAGACAGCTAGGGACAGGGCAGAGAGGCCAGGGACAGGGCAGAGAGGCCAGGGACAGAGCAGAGAGGCCTGGGACAGAGCAGAGAGGCCTGGGACAGGGCAGAGAGGTCAGGGACAGGGCAGAGAGGCCAGAGACAGGGCAGAGAGGCCAGGGACAGGGCAGAGAGGCCACGGACAGATTGGAGAGGCCAGGGACAGGGCAGAGAGGCCAGGGACAGGGCAGAGAGGCCACGGACAGAGAGGAGAGGCCAGGGACAGGGCAGAGAGGCCAGGGACAGGGCAGAGAGGCCACGGACAGAGAGGAGAGGCCAGGGACAGGGCAGAGAGGCCAGGGACAGAGCAGAGAGGCCAGGGACAGGGCAGAGAGGCCAGGGACAGGGCAGAGAGGTCAGGGACAGGGCAGAGATGCCAGGGACAGGGCAGAGAGGCCAGGGACAAGGCAGAGAGGCCAGGGACAGGGCAGAGAGGCCAGGGACAGGGCAGAGAGGCCAGGGACTGGGCAGAGAGGCCAGGGACAGAGAGGAGAGGAGAGGCCAGGGACAGGGCAGAGAGGCCAGGGACAGGGCAGAGAGGCCAGGGACAGAGAGGAGAGGAGAGGCCAGGGACAGGGCAGAGAGGCCAGGGACAGGGCAGAGAGGCCACGGACAGAGCAGACAGGCTAGGGACAGGGCAGAGAGGCCAGGGACAGGGCAGAGAGGCCAGGGACAGGGCAGAGAGGCCAGGGACAGGGCAGAGAGGACACGGACAGAGCAGACAGGCTAGGGACAGAGCTGCCTGTCTGGGGGACTCAATGTGTGCACGTTCAGGTGTCTGTCTGTGTTGTGTACACAAAGCCCTGAGTCCCTCCAACCCTAATGCAGATAACAGCCATCATCACTGAGTGTCCCTGTTACCAGTCTAGAGCAGACCAGACCCAAAACGAACAACAGACGGATACAAACACAGACAGAACAGCTGCTCTGATAACAGGGACACCCCGTGAGCTCTGATAAAATGCGGACTCACAGATGAACCTATTCAGTTCAGTTATCAAGGTAACACAAGAAAGCCTTTGTCATTTCATTTGAATTGATTAGCACACCGAACATTGTTTAATTGATTGCTTAAGTCCATTGAAAGATGGATGCTCTTGTTGTCTTGCTCTGTCCGGAATATCCGGAAACTGATTTCGATTGACTAATCTGATAGCAGGGAGAACATAGACCAGTAGCCTTCAACCACGTTACAATGCCTCATTTTCTTCTCTGATGATTCTCATTTGACTGCAGCCGAGTTACATATAAACAACGGTTTCAGTATGCAAATGACTCCTCCTCTCCATGTTCACCATTAACCTCCTTTCTTCCTTCCACCTCCTCTTTAACCTGGCTGGAACCTACTCTGCAACTTAGGATATTCCCTCAATGTACATCACCAGCCTCCCAGAGACATGAGATACTGTGGGATGTTCGTCTGTTGCAGATCCAGAGCCATTCACGTCCACAGCAATCTACTAATACATCTCTAAATGGACACACTCTGGGACTTCACTAGAAACAACTAGACGTTTCTGTTTCTTTAAAATACTTTTAAAATCATTTTTTTTTTAAAAAAAAAATCCCACAGTGCTCGTATGGTAATCCCATCCATTCCAGACTATTTGGTTCTAAAAGTGGATTTATTCTTGAACTCATAGGAGTGTTTCTGTTCCACAGCATTTAACCACATTGGTTCATATATACAGTGTACAGCATGTCATAAGCAGAGTGGATTGTACACTGCATTCACCCAGATATCTTTTTATTTTTGGTTCCATCAAGCCGTAAGAGATGGCAACCATCTCCCATAAGAGCTGATCTCGGATCAGCTCTCCTTGCCCTAACCTTTTCAATGAACCGGCTAACAGCGACATGAGCCAGGGACACGTTTGTTTACAGCGTGAAATCAACACAACGAGGATCCACTTGCTTGTAAGATATTTTGCTCAGCTGCCATTTTGGCTTCCTAAAACTGCTACGTAATATCAGAAGCTGGTGTCAGGGACAGATATGGAGGACGGGGGGGTTTAGGTGATCGCTCCAGTGAGCCGTGAGAGGCGCCCCGGACCAGAGCTACCTCGTTAGCATGCACCTCACCACACCGCAAGGCCGGTCATTAATGAACACAGACATCCCAGTAGCAGACGAAAAACAGAGCTGAGTGTCTACTCTGTCCCTGTTGTTGATTACAGGCTGGTTTAGGCTGGATCACTGGTTGGTTACGAAGAGAAGAGATAAACACACAGCTAATTACATGCTGCTGAACTGCTTCCAGGGTCGCCACACAAACACATTTTTGCACGCACACACAAATAGACACGAACACACACACCAGACAGAGACAACGAAACAAAGACCTGAGAGAAGAGGAGGGAAAGAGAAGTAGGGAGTTGGATGGATGGATGGAGGGAGAGGGGGAAAAGAGGGAGAAAGGAGAGAGTGGAGGAGGGGGGAGAGAGGAGAGAGAGAGTAGGGAGGGAGAGAGGAGAGAGAGAGGAGGAGGGAGGGTGAGAGAGAGGAGGAAGGAGGGAGATAGAAGAGAGAGATGAAGATGGAGGGAGAGAGGAGTGAGAGGTGGAAGGAGAGAGAGGGAAAGAGAGAAGGAGAGAGGAGGGGAGGGAGGAGAGAGAAGAGAGAGAGGAGAGAGAGAGTAGGATGGAGGGAGAGAGGAGAGAGAGATGGAGGGGAAGGGAGAGGGTGGGAGAGAGAAGATTGAGAGAGGTGGAGAGAGGAAAGAGAGAAGAGGAGGGAGAGAGGAAAGAGAGGAGGAGGGAGTGAGAGTGAGGGAGAGAGGCTAGAGAGAGGAGGGAGGGAGGGAAGGAGAGAGAGATGTAAAGAGGGATAGAGAGAAGAGGGAGAGAGAGGAGATAGAAAGAGGAAAGAGAGAGGAGGAGGGAGAGAGGAAAGAGAGGAGGAGGGAGCGAGAGTGAGGGAGGGAGAGAGGTGAGAGAGAGGAAAGAGAGGAGGAGGGACCGAGAGTGAGGGAGGGAGAGAGGCGAGAGAGAGGAGGGAGGGGGAGGGAGGGAGGGAGAGAGAGAGAGAGGGGCGAGAGAGGGAGAGAGGAGGAGGGAGAGAGGAAAGAGAGAAGGGAGGCAGATGGATGGAGGGAGACAGGAGAAAGAGTTGGAGGGGAGAGTGGGAGAGAGAGAGAGGGAGAGAGGAGAGCGAGGAGGAAGTGAGGGAGAGAGAGAGAGGAGGGGGAGGGAGGAGAAAGAGAGAGGAAAAGAGAACACTAACGAGGTTGGAAACCATCAGTATGTTCTGTAAAAGAGACAGAGACAGGGAGTTTATGCTTTGTGAGGTCACATAAAGATATTTGATTTGTGTCAGGACATGGGTATACATGTGTTTAGTCAATATAGACTGAGTGTACAAAACATTAGGCCCTTTCCATGACAGACTGACCAGGTGAATCCAGGTGAAAGCTATGATCCCTTATTGATGTCACTTGTTAAATCCACTTCAATCAGTGTAGATGAATGGTAGGAGACGGGTTACAGAAGGATTTTAAAGCCTTGAGACAATTGAAACATGGATTGTGTATATGTGCCAATCAGCAAGACAAAAGATTTAAGTGCCTTTGAATGGGGTATGGTAGTGGGTGCAGTTTTGAGTGTGTCAAGAACATCAACGCTGCTGGGTTTTTCATGCTCAACAGTTCCCTGTGTATCAAGAATGGTCCACCACCCAAAGGACATCCAACTAACTTGACACCTCTGTGGGAAGCATTGGAGTCAACATGGGCCCGTGGAACGCTTTTGACACCTTGTAGAGTCCATCCCCCGACAAATTGAGTCTGTTCTGAGAGCAAAAGGGGGCAACTCAATATTAGGAATGTGTCCTTAATGTATAGTCAGTGTATGTGTGGGCACTCTATTGGTCCCCCCCATTCCTACTGGACGACACTCTAGCAACAAAGACTTCTCTAGAAATTGGATATTGGCTGCCAGGTATTGGAGGTTATTTATACGTCTGTCACAATAGAGGGGAATAACCTTAGAATATTGTTTTTATTAAATGTGAAAATAGGCAGGCTACATTTTCTCAATCTACAACAGAAATGTATTTCGTAGTTCTTCAATCCCAAGTGGTTTGTTTTCTCATCCACACATCATTTGTGTGAGATGTACGTGAGGTGAATGTTCTTGATAGCAGTCAAGGGGGGACGTGTGTGTGTGTGTCTGTCGAGTTGTCTAAATCCCTAGATGGTTTGCAGGCAGAAGCAGTGTTACAGGGGTATAATCTCTCCTCCAAATCCAATGAGTCCCGTCTTCTGTGCCAGGGGGTGTTGTTGCTCTGTGAAAAGAGATAGAGGGGGAAGGAGGAGAGTTAGAGAGGAATCACATGCTTCCCTTGGGCATCCGGGACTTTCCAAACTACACCAAAGAGAGGGTGGCAGGTTTAACACAAAGTATAATTGGGTAAGACCCCAGGGGCTCAGACAGATATCAGAGGGAAGTTGAATAAGAGAACTAAAGATCTAAAATAAATGTCATTTATTTGTGCTGGGAAGACACATCTCTCCCAGACCACCTTAGTTATTATGGAGAATGGACTGGTCAGCTTTGGGCTAGAGATATGTGTTTGTCTGTGTGTGTATGTGTGTGTGTGTGTGTGTGTGTGTGTGTGTGTGTGTGTGTGTGTGTGTGTGTGTGTGTGTGTGTGTGTGTGTGTGTGTGTGTGTGTGTGTGTGTGTGTGTGTGTGTGTGTGTATGTGCGCACGTGTGTTTGTGTAACTGTGTGTCCTCCTGTCTAGTAAAATACCATACAAGGCCAGGTATATGTTAACGTTTTATGGATGAACTTTAAAGGCTGACTTTTACAGGAGTCCATGACCCCAGCCTGTTAAACTCCAGACCATTCAGACGTCATTACAGAGTGAAAGAATACAGAGTGAAGATGGGACATCCTCAGTAAACACGTAGGTCCATAACATGTAACTGTTCCCACAAGGTCATGTGGGGAGTCTTTGTGTGTTCTCACGCAAATAAACAACGACACACACACACTGAACGAAAAGGTCTGAATGCACAGATAGTTGTTGTGGGATGTTTGAGTTGCATATGTACAGTTGCTAGGTGACATGTTGAATTGTGTGGAATGGAGCAATTATTAATAGATTATAAATGAGTGTGCTGTGTGTGTGTGCATTTGTGTACTGTGTCATGCTTGTGTGTGTCATCAGTAGATTACTGTATAGTGTGTGTGTGTGTGTGTGTGTGTGTGTGTAGGCCTACACAGTATCTATCGGGCCACATTTGCCCAGGTTGGGTGTGTGTGTCCACAGTCTGTTTTCACAATGCACGAACAGACTGTTTGCGCAGTGTGTGTCGTATTGGTGTTTGGTTGTGTGTGCGCGCATTTGTATGTGTGTGGCGGTGCCCTTTCCAGTGTGTACAGACATAATGACGTGTTCGCCAGATGTTCGGTCTTGCTTGACTGCGTGTAATTGAGCTGACAACAGAACAATCATCACATTTCTCAGCTCAATAAAATCACAGGTTGTACAGACTGATTTATAAACAGAATTAATCAGACAAAACAATATCCAGTTTATTCCTTTTAATTCAAGATCAAAATATACAAGATTTTCCCCTTTTTTTCACTACAATTGAAAAATACAGTATATTGAGTCTCTATTCTGTTTGAGAGAACCAATCAAAGTCCTGCAGGTAAGCAGATGGTGGTCTGAGTGTGTTCAGGTTGTCATGTGATAAACAGACCACTTTTTAATCAGCACTTTATTAGGAGTTATACAGTTAGTGTAAGTGTGTGTGCGTGTGTTTGAACTCCTCCAGTGTTTGTGAACCTATGGACATTGGACAATGTGTTAATTAGATTGCCAACTCTATAAACATTTTCATTATATTTATCTTCCCAAAAACAGTGGACTGCTATACAGCACAATACCTCAGGTACAGACACCCTAACAATACCTCAGGTAAAAATACCACCACAGTGTTTTTTCAACTTCTGTTTTCTCCCACTCACACTCTCTGTTCCCATGGTAGGGTGAACTGATGTATTTTGGCAGTGTGGTTTGGAGGGGTGACCTCTCTCTTCTCTGCATCAGAATTCTACTCTTAACAATCCCCTATGTACCCCTCATACTGCTCAGAGCCTCCTTCCTCTCTTTCAGTCCTCTCTCCTGCCTCTCTCTCTCCCTCCCTCCTCTCCTCCCTTGCTCTCAATTCCGTCCCATCTCTCTCCCCCTTCATCTCTTCTTCTCACCTCCCTCTGTCCCACTTTCTCTCTTTCTCTGTCCACCAGCTCTCCCCCCTCTTCTCTCCTCTCTATCCCCTTCTTCCCACTTCTCTCCCTCTGTCTATTTTCAGCCCCCCCCCTTTCCCTTCTCTCTCAGGGTCTTTTCGTGGTGTTCTTGACAAACTTGTCACTGAGTTGTGTGATGAGGTCAGCCAGTTCTCCGGTGGCCTGAGACTTCTCCTCCAGGAGCTCATAGCGCAGGCTGGAGATGTCCTGCTTGATCTCCTTCAGCTCACCTATAAGACACAAACACACACAGCCAGACAGTCACACACCAAAACATATGAATGAAACATAACAACGCCCTGACTTGAGTATTCTTTGTTTTCTTTATTGTTTTGGTTAGGTCAGGGTATGACATGGGTGATGTTTGTGTTTTTGTACTGTCTATGTGATTTGTAGGTTCATGGGGTTGTTTATCATCTAGGTGTTTATATATGTCTATGGTTGCCTAGATTGGTTCTCAATTAGAGGCAGGTGTTTATCGTTGTCTCTGATTGGGAACCATATTTAGAAAGCCATCTTCTTTGGGTATTTCATGGGTTATTGTCTATGTCTATGTGTTAGTTGACTGTGTCTGCACTTATCATATATAGCTTCATGTTCGATTTGCTGTTTTTGTATAGTTTAAGTTTACAAGTGTTCTTCGTTAAATAAATAAGAGGAATGTATTCTCATCACGCTGCGCTTTGGTCTCTTCTATACGACGAACGTGACAAAAACAAACGCAAAGAAACACACACATCAGTCTGGAGATGTCCACTATTACCTCATTACAAATCTTCAATTAAAAAAACACATTTTTAAATTTTGCTCATAATAGTCTTCTGTAAGTCCAAAGTGATCTGTAGGATACAATACACACTCAGAACAGCAACCGAGTCACACTCACACTCACGACAACAACCCAGTCACACTCACAACAGCAATCCAGTCACTCACAAGCACAACAGAAACCCAGTCACAGTCACGACAGCAACCCAGTCACACTCACGACAGCAACCCAGTCACACACACGACAGCAACCCAGTCACACACACGACAGCAACCCAGTCACACACACGACAGCAACCCAGTCACACACACGACAGCAACCCAGTCACACACACGACAGCAACCCAGTCACACACACGACAGCAACCCAGTCACACACACGACAGCAACCCAGTCACACACACGACAGCAACCCAGTCACACACACGACAGCAACCCAGTCACACACACGACAGCAACCCAGTCACACTCACGACAGCAACCCAGTCACACTCACGACAGCAACCCAGTCACACTCACGACAGCAACCCAGTCACACTCATGACAGCAACCCAGTCACACTCACGACAGCAACCCAGTCACACTCACAAGAGCAACCCAGTCACACTCACAAGAGCAACCCAGTTACACTCAAATTGACAACAGCAATCCAGTCACTCATACTGACAACAGTGACCCAGTCACACTCACAACAGCAACCCAGTCACAGACACGACAGCAACCCAGTCACACACACGACAGCAACCCAGTCACACACACGACAGTAACCCAGTCACACACACGACAGTAACCCAGTCACACACACGACAGCAACCCAGTCACACACACGACAGCAACCCAGTCACACTCACGACAGCAACCCAGTCAAACTCACACTCACAACAGCAACCCAGTCACACTCACACTGACCACATCAACCCAGTCACAGTCACACTGACCACATCAACCCAGTCACTCTCACACTGACCACATCAACCAAGTCACACTGACAACAGCAACCCAGTCACACTGACAACAGCAACCCAGTCACCCTGACAACAGCAACCCAGTCACACTCACACTGACCACATCAACCCAGTCACACTCACACTGACCACATCAACCTAGTCACTCTCACACTGACCACATCAACCCAGTCACAGTCACACTGACCACATCAACCTAGTCACTCTCACACTGACCACATCAACCCAGTCACAGTCACACTGACCACATCAACCCAGTCACAGTCACACTGACCACATCAACCCAGTCACACTGACCACATCAACCCAGTCACACTGACCACATCAACGCAGTCACAGTCACACTGACCACATCAACGCAGTCACACTGACCACATCAACGCAGTCACACTGACCACATCAACGCAGTCACAGTCACACTGACCACATCAACCCAGTCACACTGACCACATCAACGCAGTCACAGTCACACTGACCACATCAACCCAGTCACACTCACAACATCAACCCAGTCACACCACAATATCAACCCAGTCACACTCACAACATCAATCCAGTCACAACATCAACCCAGTCGCACTCACAACATCAACCCAGTCACACTCACAACATCAACCCAGTCACACTCACAACATCAACCCAGTCACACTCACAACATCAACCCAGTCACACTCACAACATCAACCCAGTCACACTCACAACATCAACCCAGTCACACTCACAACATCAACCCAGTCACACTCACAACATCAACCCAGTCACACTCACAATATCAACCCAGTCACACTCACAATATCAACCCAGTCACACTCACAATATCAACCCAGTCACACTCACAATATCAACCCAGTCACACTCACACTGACCACACCAACCCAGTTACAATCACAACAGCAACCCAGTCAGGCAGAATCTGGTGAGTTCCATAAAGTCGACGTTAAAGGAGATTAGATCTTCACCTTCATTGACGTCATCATTCTCTCTGTCAACCTGAGCCTTCAGAACATACCGCTTAATGAGACGCTTCATGATCTTCTGTAGGAGGAGAGAGTGGAGAGAGGGATGAGGGGAGAGTGGAGAGAGGGATGAGGAGAGAGTGGAGAGAGGGATGAGGGGAGAGTGCAGAGAGGGATGAGGAGAGAGTGGAGAGAGGGATGAGGGGAGAGTGCAGAGAGGGATGAGGAGAGAGTGGAGAGAGGGATGAGGGGAGAGTGCATGATCTTCTGAGGAGGAGAGAGTGGAGAGAGGGATGAGGGGAGAGTGCAGAGAGGGATGAGGAGAGAGTGGAGAGAGGGATGAGGGGAGAGGAGAGTGCAGAGGTGAGAAAATATGAAAGGGAGAGAAGAGGTGGAGAGGAGAGATTTGGAGTTATGAAAGCTGAAAATATTATACTAGGTTATTATACAAAACTAAAACTAATCATGAGAAAACTATTTAGCAAACTGAAATAAAATAATAAGAAAAACAAAAAATTTACTGAAACTATTATCTCTGACCCCAAAACGAATAAAAACCCATCATGAATTATGTGAATGTTTTTATTTGATTTGTTTACTTTTGGCAATACTCTAATGGAGTTTTCAAGATACTGAATGTGGTGGGTAAATGTGGATATGTTTCCAAAATGCCTTGCTTGTTCATCACTATTTAACCTTTATTTAACTCGGCAAGTCAGTTAAGAACAAATTCTTATTTACAATGTGATAAAGAAATGTATATGTTTAAAGTAATGACAAAAGAATTCAACCCTGAAATCATGTAATTGTATGAAATGTGTTAAGAGTCAAAATTCCAATAATGTGTGTGTGACTAGATCATTGTGTTACTATGTAGCAATGTGACAGTTGAGACAACAAAGGACAACTAGACTACACATGACCTGGTTATAACTCTGAAAAAGCTGACAACAGGAAAGAGGGCCTTCCAAGGCCTCTAATTTAGGGAGGAGGAGAAGAACGGTGAGAAGCTGCCAAGGTTGGTAGAAAAGTGACAAAACTGTGTGTGTGTGTGTGTATTTTTGACTTCAGAGCTCTCTGAATAGAAAACTAGCCTATTGCAGAAAGGGGTCTTTGTCTAATTATTCATTAACCATGGTCTTATAAACTTCTGGGAATTGGTCAAAGCTATAGTGATAGTTGAGTTCAACCATTGTGATACAAATTCTCCTGATACAATGACAGCCTTCCCGGGAACAGTGGGTTGACTGTCTTGTTCTGGAGCAGCATGACAGATTATTATGTTGTCAACTCGGGGATTCGATCCAGCAACGTTTCGGTTACTGGCCCAACGCTCTTACCACTAGGCTACCTGCTGCCCTGAACTATCAATAGCTATCATTAGCTAACAGGGGAAAAAACTGCTAGGTGGCTAACAAATGCTAAAACGTATTAGGTTGGTGTAAACATGGGAGAGAGACTTACCTTCAACATATTTTGTTTGCACCAGTCTCTGCGCTATTCCTTAATCCAAGTCACATCGAGATTGATTTTATAATTTAAACATAACCTAACCTTAGCTCCTGAGAACCCATACAGCCATAGGGTTCTCATTTGAACAATTGACCCCAGTGGGGCAACTGTACCAACACTTTATCTACACGTTGATAATTACTACGCTTTTGGAAACCTCAGAAATTCTACTTTCATATGTACCGTGAACACTCAGTTTAATTATCAAACAAAAATTATTTTATGAATACAAAAAATATATACTTATTACGCGTGTTTAACTCAAAGATTCCCGCTGAGGTTTTACATGGCACTTCCTGAGCTAATGGAAACTCGGGTGGGAACAAAAAACAACAACATCAGCTCGAAGCTGTGTTAAATAAAACATTAACTTTTACCACAGATTTCCACAGAGGTTGTCTTTTGTAAAGTTATTTTGTGATGATAATTAAGTTGAGTGTTCAAGGTTTCCAAAACCGTATTGCAATAATGGATCAATTGTTTCTAGACAGATCAAGTGTTTTCTTGACCAAATGACCAGCCAATCAAAAGGAACGTGAAATGAGTCCAACGTAGCATTGGTGTCATGAGAAGACCGAACCTCCCTAACACTAAAACTGAAATGAAATAAAAAATGAACTGGAAACATTTGTATACAACTATAACTTAATACAACTAATATAAAAACAAAAAACTATAATAACATTGAAGCAGTGTTTGAAAAAGTACTCAATTGTCATACTTGAGTAAAGGTAAAGATACATTTATAGAAAAAAACTGTCTTGTTTAATAAATGTGAAATAAAAATGTGAAATTTGAAAAGGAAAAGTGAAAGTCATCCAGTAAAATACTACTTGAGTAAGTATTTGGTTTCAAATATACTGAAGTATCAAAAGTAAAAGCAAAAGTAGAAATCATTTCACATTCCTTATATTAACCAAACAAGACAGCACAATTTTTTTTTTTTTATTTATTTACGGATAGCGAGGGGCACACTCCAAGTATTTGTGTTTAGTGAGTCCACCAAATCAGAGGCTGTAGGGATAACCAGGGATGTTCTCTTGATAAGTGGGTGAATTTGACAATTTTCCTGTCCTGCTAAGCATGGGAAATGTTTGACACTTTTGGATGTAAAATGTATGGAGTAAAAGGCACATCATTTTCTTTAGGAATGTAGTGAAGTCAAAAGTAAAAATGGTCAAAAAATATAAATAGTAAAGTAAAGTACAGATACCCCCCAAAACTACTTAACTAGCACGTTAAGTATTTTTACTTACAGTTGAAGTCGAAAGTTTACATGGACTTAGGATGGAGTCATTAAAACTCGTTTTTCAACCACTCCACAAATATCCTGTTAGCAAACTATAGTTTTGGCAAGTCGTTTAAGACATCTAATTTGTGCATGACACAAGTCATTTTCCTAACAATTGTTTACAGACAGATTATTTCACTTATAATTCACTGTATCACAATTCCAAAGGGTCAGAAGTGTACATACACTAAGATGAATGTGCCTTTAAACGGCTTGGAAAATTCCAGACAATGATGTCATGTCTTTAGAAGCTTCTGATAGGCTAATTGACATCATTTGAGTCAATTGGAGGTGTACCTGTGGATGTATATTCAAGGCCTATCTTCAAACTCAGTTGCCTCTTTGCTTGACATCATGGGAAAATCAAAAGAAAATCAGCCAAGACCTCAACGTTTTTTAGACCTCCACAAGTCTGGTTCATCCTTGGGAGCAATTTCCAAACACCTGAAAGTACCATGTTCATCTGTACAAAACAATAGTACGCAAGTATAAACACCATGGGACCACGCAGCCGTCATACCGCTCAGGAAGGAGATGCGTTCTGTCTCCTAGAGAGGAACGTACTTTGGTGCGAAAAGTGCAAATCAATCCCAGAACAACTGTAAGGACCTTGTGAAGATGCTGGAGGAGACAGGTACAAAAGTATCTATATCCACAGTAAATGGAGTCCTATATCGACATGACCTGAAAGTTCGCTCAGCAATGAAGAAGCCACAGCTCCAAAAACACCATAAAAAAGCCAGACTACGATTTTCAACTGCACATGGCGACAAAGTTTGTACTTCTTGGAAAAATGTCCTCTGGTTTGATGGAACAGAAATAGAACTGTTTGGCCATAATGAACATCATTATGTTTGGAGGAAAAAGGCGGTGGCTTGCAAGCCGAAGAATACCATCCCAACCGTGAAGCACGGGGGTGGCAGCAATCATGTTGTGGGGGTGCTTTGCTGCAGGAGGGACTGGTGCATTTCACAAAATAGATGTCATCATGAGGATGGAAAATTATGTGGATATATTGAAGCAACATCTCAAGACATCAGTCAGGAAGTTAAAGTTTGGTCGCAAATGGGTCTTCCAAATGGACAAGCATACTTCCAAAGTTGTGGCAAAATTGCTTAAAACTTCTTGAGGGCCGGTGGCAGTATTCGGTATTTCGGATACCGAGCTAGGATATGCATATAATTGGTAGTAATGGATAGAAAACACTCTGAAAATAAAATAATAAATATAAAATAAAATAATGTAATGTCTGGCGAACACCCGAGGAGAATCCATTCAGATTTTTTGGTTTTAGGTGTCTGCCCATCCAAATCCTTGCTTATGGGAAAATCAAAGGAATACCTCACAGATTGCAGTTCCTAGGGATTCCCCTAGATGTCAACAGTTTCAGTTTTATTTTTGAAAAATGAGCTAACATTTGTAGTATTTCTAGGTGGCTCCCATTTTGACTGTAGTATTGTGGCGTGAATGGATGAGGGCCCACACTTCGTTATTTATCTCCGGTAATGAACATACTATTCTCCGTCCGAAATGTGATTGTTTATTTACATATTATGGTACCTGAGGATTGATTAGAAACGTTGTTTGACTTTTTTGAACAAAGTTTATTGTTAACTTTTGGGATTCCTTTGTATGCATTTTGAAGGAGGGAAACAGGTGGATTACTGAATCAAATGACTTTTTGGGATATAAAGAAGGACTTTATTGAACAAAACAACAATTTCCTGTGTAGCTGGGACCCTTGTGATTGAAAACAGAGGAAGATCTTCAAGGTTCAGTGATTTATTTTATCGCTATTTCTGACTTTGGTGACACCTGTGCTGGTTTGGAAAATGGTTGTAATGCTTTTGTATGCGGGGCGCTGTCCTCAGATAATTGCATGGTATGCTTTCGCCGTAAAGCCTTTTTGAAATCTGACAAAGCGGCTGGATTAACAAGAAGTTTTTAAATGATGTAGGACACTTCAATTTTCATGAATGTTTAATATTACGATTTTGTATTTTGAATTTGGCGCGCTCCGATTTCACCGGATGTTGTCGAATTTGATCTCTCTATCCCTCTCTTTGATCGCACTAAGAGGATTAACCAGTTGGATATAGGGGGCGCTATTTTAATTTTTGGATGAAAAACGTCCTCGTTTTAAACAAGATATTTTGTCACGAAAAGATGCTCGATAATGCATATAATTGACAGCTTCGGATAGAAAACACTCTGGCGTTTCCAAAACTGCAAAGATATTGTCTGTGAATGACAAAGAACTGATGTTACAGAAAAAAAACAGATAAAAATCCAGTCAGGAAGTGCCGCATTTTTTGAAACCGCCTCATGGCAATGACTCCTTATATTGCTGTGCAGGAGCTCGGAGTCAGCTTATGTTTTCCACGTTTTCCCCAAGGTGTCTGCAGCATTGTGACGTATTTGTAGGCATATCATTGGAAGATTGACCATAAGAAACTACATTTACCAGGTGGTCGCTTTGTGTCCTCGTTGCAATTATTGCGTAGTCTCCACCTGCAGTACTTTTCCGTTTGCTACTGAGGAGAAACCCAACTGCCACGAATGATTTATCATCGAATAGATATGCAAAAAACACCTTGAGGATGATTCTAAACAACGTTTGCCATGTTTTGTCGATATTATGGTGTTAATTTGGAGAAAAGTTCAGCATTGTAGTGAATGAATTTTCATTTATTTTTCTTAGCCAAAAGTGATGAACAAAACGGAGCAATTTCTCCTCCACAAATAATCTTTTTGGAAAAAATGAACATTTGCTATCTTACTGAGAGTCTCCTTATTGAAAACATCCGAAGTTCTTCAAAGGTAAATGATTTTATGTTAATGCTTTTCTTGTTTTTGTGAACATGTTGCCTGCTGAATGCTAGGCTTAATGCTATGTTAATGCTATTAATACTCTTACACAAATGCTTGTGTAGCTTTGGTTGAAAAGCATATTTTGAAAATCTGAGATGACAGTGTTGCTAACAAAAGGCTAAGCTTGTGTTTCAATATATTTATTTCATTTCATTTGCGATTTTCATGAATAGAAAAAGTTGCGTTATGCTAATGCTGAAGTATTTTATTTTTATTTTTCTGTCGATTTCTCAGCCAAGCAGGATGAACAAACGTGACGTTTTTCGCCTACAAAAATATTTTTGGGAGAAAAAAGGAACATTTGCTATCTAACTGGGAGTCTCCTGAGTGAAAGCATCTGAAGTTCTTCAAAGTCCTACAATCCTGACTCGGTTACACCAGCCCTGTCAGGAGGAATGAGCCAAAATTCATCCAAATTATTGTGAGAAGCTTGTGGAAGGCTACCCGAAACATTTGACCCAAGTGAAACAATTTAAAGACAATGCTACCAAATACTAATTGAGTGTATGTACATTTCTGACCCACTGAGAATATGATGAAATAAATAAATGATGAAATAAATCATTCTCTCCACTATTGTTCTGACATTTTACATTTTTTAAATAAAGTGGTGATCCTAACTGACTTAAGACAGGGACTTTTTACTAGGATTAAATGTCAGGAATTGTGAAAAACTTAGTTGAACCTTTCTGGCGCAGGCGTTCCTCTAGCAACCCACCTCGACAACATCCGGTGAAATTGTAGTGCTTGAAATTCAAATTACAGAAATATAATTATTTAACATTCATGAAGATACAAGTGTCATAGATCAAAATAAAGCTTCCCGTTTTGTTAATCCAGCCACTTTGTCAGATTTCAAAAAGGCTTTACGGCAAAAGCATACCATGAGGACATCAAAGAACGCGCTCTCATCCACGTGCATGAAAACACTGCAGGCAAATTGGGAGACACTTAGAAAAACTACAAATTCTAGCTCATTGTTCCAAAAACCAGCCTGAAACTCTTTCTAAAGACTGTTGACATCTAGTGGAATCCCTAGGAACTGCAATCTGGGAGGATTTTGCCTCATAATAAACATGACAGTCATTGGAAACAGTGGTAGGCTGAATTTTTTGTTGTTGTTGGATGGTTTGTCCTCTGGGTTTTAACTGTCATATCAGTTCTGTTATACCCACAGACATTATTCTAACTGTTTAGAAACTTTAGATTGTTTTCTAATCAAATCTACCAATTATATGCATATCCTAGCTTCTGGGCCTGAGTAACAGGCAATTTACTTTGGGTACTTTTCATCCGGACATCAAAATACTGCCCCCTAGCCCAAATAGGTTAAATGTATTTTGCTAGGGTGTATGTATACTTCCGACTTCAACTGTAAGTATTTTACACCACTGCATGTGGATGCCTTAAGACCTACTCTCTGGGAACCCGTCAATACTTGTAGCCCTGCATGCATTACATACACACTCACTGTGATAAGCTGGCCTGACATACCAAATGCAGTGTGTGTGTGTGTGTGTGTGTGTGTGTGTGTGTGTGTGTGTGTGTGTGTGTGTGTGTGTGTGTGTGTGTGTGTGTGTGTGTGTGTGTGTGTGTCAGGAGAAAGGCTTTTATAGAGAAGCAATATGTTGTGTGAGAGAATAGAATGACCTCTCACGACGGAGGAAGAGAGAAGATTTCCCATAGGGAAAAGGTGGAGGACAGAAAGACCTTCCCTCATTCCATTCCATCTATTGTCCCAATTCAGTCTCTTACTCCACACTCCTTTACTGGGCCATTACCCGCTTCCACTCACTCCATTTCTCGGTACTGCGTTAAACCGATATGCAGTCAGTCTCAACATCTATCTGTCTCGATAATTGTCTATTTCTCCCAGGCTCTATCATTCTCTTTCCTTCTGTGCCCCCCATTTCCCTCAGACTTTTTCTCTCCCATTACCCTCCCACACCCCTCTTCTTTCTTTCTCTCTTTCTCTCTTTCTCTCTTTCTCTCTTTCTTTCTTTCTTTCTTACTTTCTTACTTTCTTTCTTACTTTCTTACTTTCTTTCTTACTTTCTTTCTTACTTACTTACTTACTTACCTGGTATCTGGTAGGGTGTTTGATAGGTTGTCTAAGAGTGGACTCTTCTCGTAGTCGACCATGGGCCATGTAGCGTTCACCCTGCAAAAACACAACATGAGTTATACATATATAAACAGAAGAAACCCTGTGCACAGCACAGCATCTAGACCAGGGCTCTCCAACCCTGTTCCTACACAGCTACCGTCCTGTAGGTTCACTCAAACCATAATACAGAAAACCTGATCCTGATAATTAGCTTGTTTAAAAGCTGAATCAGGTTACTTACAACTGGGGTTGGAGTGAAGACCTACAGGAGGGTAGCTCTCCAGGAACAGGGTTGGAGTGAAAACCTACAGGAGGGTAGCTCTCCAGGAACAGGGTTGGAGTGAAGACCTACAGGAGGGTAGCTCTCCAGGAACAGGGTTGGAGTAAAAACCTACAGGAGGGTAGCTCTCCAGAAACAGGGTTGGAGTGAAAACCTACAGGAGGGTAGCTCACCAGGAACAGGGTTGGAGAGCCCTGCTCTAAATCCAGGTGCTGGTATTGGCAGGAACAACTAGTATTCCCGAAATTCAGTATGCAGGAACAAATACTATTCAAATTTCAGTATGCAGCCTCCCGGGTGGTGCAGTGGTCTAAGGCACTGCATCGCAGTGCAAGCTGTGCCACCAGAGACTCTGGGTTCGAGCCCAGGCTCTGTCGCTGCCGGCCGTGACCGGGAGGTCCATGGGGCGACGCACAATTGACCTAGCGTCATCCTGGCTAGGGAGGGTTTGGCTGGTAAGGATATCCTTCTCTCATTGTGCACTAGCGACTCTTGTGGCGGACCGGGCGCAGTGCGAGCTGACCAGGTCCCCAGGTGCGGGAGTTGGGAGTTGTAGCGATGAGACAAGATAGTAACTACTAACAATTGGATCCCACGAAATTGGTGAGAAAAAGGGGGTAAAATTAAAATAAAATAAATGTAAAAAATTATTTCAGTATGCAGAAACAACTAGTATTCCGAAATTCAGTATGCATGAACAACTAGTATTTAATATTCAGGAACAACTAGTATTCAATATTCAGTATGCTGGAACAACTAGTATTCCGAAATTCATTATGCAGGAACAACTAGTATTCAGTATTCAGGTTGCAGGAACAACTAATAGTCAAAATTCAGTATGCAGGAACAACTAGTATTCAGGAACAACTAGTATTCAATATTCAGTATGCAGGAACGACAAGTATTCAGTATGCAGGAACAACTAGTAATCAATATTCAGTAGGCAGGAATGACAAGAATTCAGCATTCAGTATGCAGGAACAACTAGAATTCAGTAATCAGATTGCAGGGACAACTAGTATTCAATATTCAGTATGCAGGAACATCTAGTATTCAATATTCAGTATGCAGGAACAACTAGTATTCAATATTCAGTATGCAGGAATGACAAGTATTCAGTATGCAGGAACAACTACAGAAGACAGGTGATCAACCTTGACTTTAGTTAGTATTTATTTATATTGTTCATGTATATGAAGAGAAGTTAGCCACAACAACACAATATTAGGTATACTGTACATGAGACGTCAGCCACAACAACACAAAATGAGCTACATATGAGGAGAAGTTAGCCACAACATGAGCTATACATGAGGAGGAGTTAGCCAAAACAACACAACATAAGCAATATATGAGGAGAAGTTAGCCACAACAACACAACATGAGCTATATATGAGGTGACGTCAGCCACAACAACATGGGCTATACTTGAGGACAAGTTAGAAACAATAACATGAGCTATATATGAGGAGGAGTTAGCCACAACAACATTACATGATATATATATGAGAATTTAGCCACAACAACACAACATGAGCTAAATATGAGGAGAAGTCAGCCACAACATCATGAGCTATATTTGAGAACAATATAGCCACAGCAACATGAGCTAGACATGAGGAGGAGTTAGCCACAACAATACAACATGAGCTAAATATGAGGAGACTTTAGCCAAAACAACACTACATGAGCTATACATGAGGAGGAGAAGTCAGTCAGAACAACAGAACATGAGATGCAGTGCCTTGCGAAAGTATTCGGCCCCCTTGAACTTTGCGACCTTTTGCCACATTTCAGGCTTCAAACATAAAGATATAAAACTGTATTTTTTTGTGAAGAATCAACAACAAGTGGGACACAATCATGAAGTGGAACGACATTTATTGGCTATTTCAAACTTTTTTAACAAATCAAAAACTGAAAAATTGGGCGTGCAAAATTATTCAGCCCCCTTAAGTTAATACTTTGTAGCGCCACCTTTTGCTGCGATTACAGCTGTAAGTCGCTTGGGGTATGTCTCTATCAGTTTTGCACATCGAGAGACTGAAATTTTTTCCCATTCCTCCTTGCAAAACAGCTCGAGCTCAGTGAGGTTGGATGGAGAGCATTTGTGAACAGCAGTTTTCAGTTCTTTCCACAGATTCTCGATTGGATTCAGGTCTGGACTTTGACTTGGCCATTCTAACACCTGGATATGTTTATTTTTGAACCATTTCATTGTAGATTTTGCTTTATGTTTTGGATCATTGTCTTGTTGGAAGACAAATCTCCGTCCCAGTCTCAGGTCTTTTGCAGACTCCATCAGGTTTTCTTCCAGAATGGTCCTGTATTTGGCTCCATCCATCTTCCCATCAATTTTAACCATCTTCCCTGTCCCTGCTGAAGAAAAGCAGGCCCAAACCATGATGCTGCCACCACCATGTTTGACAGTGGGGATGGTGTGGTCAGGGTGATGAGCTGTGTTGCTTTTACACCAAACATAACGTTTTGCATTGTTGCCAAA
Source organism: Oncorhynchus masou masou (assembly GCF_036934945.1). NCBI lineage: Eukaryota > Metazoa > Chordata > Actinopteri > Salmoniformes > Salmonidae > Oncorhynchus > Oncorhynchus masou. The sequence goes on along the minus strand of NC_088220.1, from coordinate 27,545,904 downwards.
AAGTTCAATTGTGGTTTCATCTGACCAGAGCACCTTCTTCCACGTGTTTGGTGTGTCTCCCAGGTGGCTTGTGGCAAACTTTAAACGACACTTTTTATGGATATCTTTAAGAAATGGCTTTCTTCTTGCCACTCTTCCATAAAGGCCAGATTTGTGCAATATACGACTGATTGTTGTCTTATGGACAGAGTCTCCCACCTCAGCTGTAGATCTCTGCAGTTCATCCAGAGGGATCATGGGCCTCTTGGCTGCATCTGTGATCAGTCTTCTCCTTGTATGAGCTGAACGTTTAGAGGGACGGCCAGGTCTTGGTAGATTTGCAGTGGTCTGATACTCCTTCCATTTCAATATTATCGCTTGCACAGTGCTCCTTGGGATGTTTAAAGCTTGGGAAATCTTTTTGTATCCAAATCCGGCTTTAAACTTCTTCACAACAGTATCTCGGACCTGCCCGGTGTGTTCTTTGTTCTTCATGATGCTCTCTGCGCTTTTAACGGACCTCTGAGACTATCACAGTGCAGGTGCATTTATACGGAGACTTGATTACACACAGGTGGAATGTATTTATCATTAGTCATTTAGGTCAACATTGGATCATTCAGAGATCCTCACTGAACTTCTGGAGAGAGTTTGCTGCACTGAAAGTAAAGGGGCTGAATAATTTTGCACGCCCAATTTTTCAGTTTTTGATTTGTTAAAAAAGTTTGAAATATCCAATAAATGTTGTTCCACTTCATGATTGTGTCCCACTTGTTGTTGATTCTTCACAAAAAATACAGTTTTATATCATTATGTTTGAAGCCTGAAATGTGACAAAGGGTCGCAAAGTTCAAGGGGGCCGAATACTTTCGCAAGGCACTGTATATAAGGAGAAGTCAGCCACAACAACACAATATGAACTATATATGAGGAGAAGTTCTCCACAACAACATGAGCTATACATGAGGAGAAGTTATCCAAACAACACAACATTAACTATATATGAGGAGAAGTTATTCACAACACATCATGAACAATATATGAGGAGAAGTTAGCCACAACATGAGCTATAAATGAGGAGAAGTTAGCCACAACATGAGCTATATTTGAGGAGAGGTCAGCCACAACAAGACAACATGAGCTATAAATGGGGAGAAGTCAGCCACAACAACATGAGATATACAGGAGTAAGAGTCTGCCACAACAACACAACATGAGGTATATATGAGGAGAAGTTAGCCACAACAAAACAACATGAGCTATATATGAGCTATATTTTACAGTAGTGGAGAGGGTAGTAAGTTTTAAGTTCCTCGGCATACACATCACAGACAAACTGAATTGGTCCACCCACACAGACAGCATCGTGAAGAAGGCGCAGCAGCGCCTCTTCAACCTCAGGAGGCTGAAGAAATTCGGCTTGTCACCAAAAGCACTCACAAACTTCTACAGATGCACAATCGAGAGCATCCTGGCGGGCTGTATCACCGCCTGGTACGGCAACTGCTCCGCCCACAACCGTAAGGCTCTCCAGAGGGTAGTGAGGTCTGCACAACGCATCACCGGGGGCAAACTACCTGCCCTCCAGGACACCTACACCACCCGATGTTACCGGAAGGCCATAAAGATCATCAAGGACAACAACCACCCGTGCCACTGCCTGTTCACCCCGCTATCATCCAGAAGGCGAGGTCAGTACAGGTGCATCAAAGCTGGGACCGAGAGACTGAAAAACAGCTTCTATCTCGAGGCCATCAGACTGTTAAACAGCAACCACTAACATTGAGTGGCTGCTGCCAACACACTGACTCAACTCCAGCCACTTTAACCTCTTGAAACTCTAGGGGCGCTATATCATTTTTGGATAAAAAGACGTTCCCTTTTTAAGCGCAATATTTTGTCACAAAAAGATGCTCGACTATGCATATAATTGGTAGCTTTGGAAAGAAAACACTCTGACGTTTCCAGAACTGCAAAGATATTTTCTGTGCGTGCCCTAGAACGTGAGCTACAGGCAAAACCAAGATGAAACGGCATCCAGGAAATGAGCAGGATTTTTGAGGCTCCGTTTTCCATTGTCTCCTTATATGGCTGTGAATGCGAGAGGAATGAGTCTGCCCTTTCTGTCGTTTCCCCAAGGTGTCTGCAGCATTGTGACGTATTTGTAGGCATATCATTGGAAGATTGACCATAAGAGACAACATTTACCAAGTGTCCGCCCGGTGTCCTGCGCCGAAATTAGTGTGCAAACCACAGCTGCAAGTATTTTTACATGGAATTCAGAGAAGAAAGCAGGCTTCCACGAACGATATATCAATGAAGAGATATGTGAAAAAACACATTGAGGATTGATTCCAAAGAACGTTTGCCATGTTTCGGTCGATATTACGGAGTTAATTCGGAAAAAGTTTGACGTTGTTGGCGACTGAATTTTCAGTTCGTTTCGGTAGCCAAATGTGATGTACAAAACGGAGCGATTTCTCCTACACAAAGATTCTTTCAGGAAAAACTGAACATTTGCTATGTAACTGAGAGTCTCCTTATTGAAAACATCCGAAGCTCTTCAAAGGTAAATGATTTTATTTATTTGGTTATCAGGTTTTTGTGAAAATGTTGCGTGCTAAATGCTACTCAAAATGCTAAGCTAGCTTAGCATACTCTTACACAAATTAGTGAATAGCGATGGTTCAAAAGCATATTTTGAAAATCTGAGATGACAGTGTTGTTAAGAAAAGGCTAAGCTTTAGAGCAGGCGCATTATTTTCATTTTATTTGCGATTTTCAGAAATCGTTAACGTTACATTATGCTAATGAGCTTGAGGGTATAACTGTATACAGGTTTTTTTCATAGCCAAACGTGAACAAAACGGAGCGATTTGTCCTACACAAATAATATTTTTTGAAAAACTGAACATTTGCTATCTAACTGAGAGTCTCCTCATTGAAAACATCTGAAGTTCTTCAAAGGTAAATGATTTTATTTGAATTATTTTCTTGTTTTTGTGAAAATGTTGCTGGCTGAATTCCAGGCTTATAGCTATGTTAGCAATCAATACTCTTACACAAATGCTTGTTTAGCTATGGTTGAAAAGCATATTTTGAAAATCTGAGATGACAGTGTTGTTAACAAAAGTCTAAGCTTGAGAGCAAATATATTTATTTCATTTCATTTGCGATTTTCATGAATAGTTAACGTTGCGTTATGCTAATGAGCTTGAGGCTATAAATAGAATCCCGGATCCGGGATTGCGCGACGCAACAGGTTAATAATGGGAATTGATGGGAAATGATGTAAAATATATCACTAGCCACTTTAAACAATGCTACCTAATATAATGTTTACATACCCTACATTATTCATCTCGTATGTATACGTATATACTGTACTCTATATCATCTACTGCATCTTTATGTAATACATGTATCACTAGCCACTTTAACTATGCCACTTTGTTTACATACTCATCTCATATGTATATACTGTACTCGATACCATCTACTGTATCTTGCCTATGCTGCTCTGTACCATCACTCATTCATAAATCTTTATGTACATATTCTTTATCCCCTTACACTTGTGTATAAGACAGTGGTTTTGGAATTGTTAGTTAGATTACTTGTTGGTTATTACTGCATTGTCGGAACTAGAAGCACAAGCATTTCTCTACACTCACATTAACATCTGCTAACCATGTGTATGTGACAAATAAAATTTGATTTGATTTGATTTGAGAAGTTATCCACAACATGACCTATAAATGAGGTGATGTCAGCCACAACAACATGAGCTATATTTGAGGAGAAGTTAGCCACAAGAACACAACATGAGCTATATATGAGGAGAAGTTAGCCACAACAACACAACATGAGCTATACTTGAGGAGAAGTCTGCAGCAGCAACATGAGCTATAAGGAGAAGTCTGCAACAACAACATGAGCTATATATAAAGAGAAGTCTGTATCAACAACATGAGCTATAAATGAGGAGTTAGCCACAACACAACATGAACTATATATGAGGAGAATTTAGCCACAACAACATGAGCTATACTTGATGACCAGTTAGAAACAACAACATGAGCTACATATGAGGAGGAGTTAGCCGCAACAACATAACATTATATAAATATGAGAAGTTAGCCTGCGGGACAGGTACAGGAAGGCAACAACAACTGCCCGAGTTACACCAGGAACGCACAATCCCTCCATCAGTGCTCAGACTGTCCGCAATAGGCTGAGAGAGGCTGGACTGAGGGCTTGTAGGCCTGTTGTAAGGCAGGTCCTCACTAGACATCACCGGCAACACATTGCCTATGGGCACAAACCCACCATAGCTGGACCAGACAGGACTGGCAAAAAGTGCTCTTCAATGACGAGTCACGGTTTTGTCTCACCAGGGGGGATGGTCGGATTCGCGTTTATTGTCGAAGGAATGAGCGTTACACAGAGGCCTGTACTCTGGAACAGGATCAATTTGGAGGTGGAGGGTACGTCATGGTCTGGGGCGGTGTGTCACAGCATCATCGGACTGAACTTGTTGTCATTGCAGGCAATCTCAACGCTGTGCGTTACATGGAAGACATCCTCCTCCCTCATGTGGTACCCTTCCTGCAGGCTCATCCTGACATGACCCTACAGCATGACCCTCCAGCATAACAAGCCATGCTACTCTTTCTGTGCATGATTTCCTGCAAGACAGGAACGTCAGTGTTCTGCCATCGCCAGCGAAGAGTCCGGATCGCAATCCCATTAAGCAAGTCTGGGACCTGTTGGATCGGAGGGTGAGGGCTAGTGTCACGCCCTGCCCGTAGATCCTTTTATTCTCTATGTTTGTTAGATCAGGGTGTGACTCGGGTGGGAAACTCTATGTTCTGTGTTTCTATGTTTTGGCTGGGTATGGTTCTCAATCAGGGACAGCTGTCTATTCTTGTCTCTGATTTGGAATCATACTTAGGCAGCCTTTTTTTCCTTTTTGTATTGGTGGGTAGTTGTCTTTGTTCGTGGCCTGTATAGCCCTAGTAAGCTTCACTTTCGTTTTTGTTGTTTCTTGTTTTGTTGGCGACATTTATAATAAAGAAAAATGTACGCTCACCACACTGCACCTTGGTCCGGTCATTTCCACGATTTCGACTAGCATGACAGCTAGGGTCATTTCCCCCAGAAATGTCCGGGAACTTGCAGGACCCTTGGTAGAAGAGTGGGGTAACATCTCACAACAAGATCTGGCAAATCTGGTGCAGTCCATAAGAAGGAGATGCACTGCAGTACTTAATGCAGCTGGTGGCCACACCAGATACTGACTGTTAGTTTTGATTTTGACCACCCCTTTGTTCAGGGACAGATTATTCCATTTCTGTTAGATACATGTCTGTGAAACTTGTTCAGTTTATGTCTCAGTTGTTGAATCTTGTTATGGTCATACAAATATTTACACATGTTAAGTTTGCTGAAAATAAACGCAGTTGACAGTGAGAGGATGTTTCTTTTTTTGCTGGGTTCATGAGTAGAAGTCATCCACAGCTACACGAGCTATTGATGAGGAGTTAGCCACAGCAACACAACATGTGCTGTATATGAGGAGAAGTCAGCCACAACAACACAACATGAGAATTTAGAGAGGAGGTTAGAGAGCATGAAAGCCAGATGAGTCAGATATAGATATGTAAACCATAGAAAATATCAATCAAGGCTGGTCTAGCTTGTACCCCCACGGTCTGTGTTACCCTCAGTGAGGGCATGAATGCCGACCCCACTGCTATTGTGCATTTCCCTCCATTTTTGTCTCACCCTCCTTTCAATTTCTGTCATATTAGATGGAAATTCTCAGAAAAACATTTGACATGTCAAATGTAATTATATGTTATATTTAATTGTGTGGTGCAAACATGATTCCTGTGACCTTGGAATAATGTGTATCGGGTTAGGGGAGGGTTTGGCCGGGGGTCTTTACAAGTAGGCCGACATTGTAAATAAGAATTTGCTTTTAACTGACTTGCCTGGTTAAATAAAGGTCCACATTTTTAAAAAAACAAAATAACAAGTACTCTCTGCCATGCTAACTAACACTGACCTGGTTTTATTGTCCTCTTTTAGCTTCATTTAGTGTCCTTACTTTCATTTTGGCAGGAGATACCCTCAGAGACACACACAGACACATACACACACAAACACCCCCCCCTCTGGGGCTCGTAAGGCTGCCAAGCTTGGTATTGTCAATGGCATGGCATGACACCAAACTGCAATGGCCCCTGAAACCCCAGACAGACACCCACACACTAACTCATGCACTCACACACTCCCACAGACACACATGACTGCACGCACGCACGTACAGACACACACACACACAATCTCCCTTGACATTTTGCTGATTTTCCAGAGGTGTAGTGTGAGTCTATGTATCGATTGCTCACCTCCTGCTCAGGTTCTGTTCCATAGTCAAGCCATTAGGTCTCTGCATACCCATAGATGCAGTTCTATGATACATCCTGAAGCATTTGAAAAACAGGTAACTGTCAAGATATGCGTGAAAGGCTGTAGGAAGTCAGGTGCAGGAGAGCAGATATTTGGTAGCAAAACTGAGCCTTTTATTTGGCGAACCAAAAGCACATGGCACAAATGAACACGAAATACAAATACGGGTTGAAGATAACCCAGTACAACCAGCCTAACGTGCGCATACATGAAAATAGAATAAACAATACCACACAAAGACATGGGGGAAACAGAGGGTTAAATACACAACACATAATGAGGGATATGAGAACCAGGTGTGTGGGAAAATGAGACAAAACAAATGGAAAATGAAAAATGGACCGGCGATGGCTGAAGACCAGCGACGTCGACCGCCGAACACCACCCAAACAAGGAAAGGCTTCGACTTCGGTAGAAGTCGTGACAGTAACTGTCAAAATAAAGGAAACACCAACATAAAGTGTCTTAATAGGATGTTATGCCACCATGAGCCACCAGAACAGCTTCAATTGGCATAGATTCTACAAGTGTCTGGAACTCTATTGGAGGGAAGCGACACCATTTTTTGCACGAGAAATTCCATAATTTGTTTTATTTTGTTGATGGTGGTGGAAAACGCTGTTTCAGATGTTGCTCCAGAATCTCCCATAAGTGTTCAATTGGGTTGAGACTTGGTGACAGACACACACACACACACACACACATAAAAACACATGCACAAACACACACATAAAAACACACACACAAACACACACCCTTTAAACCCCCTATGCTCTTTGAGACCCGTCTTTCAAAGTCACTGAGATCTCTTCTTCTAGCCTCCCACCCTGGACGTTCAGCGGTGTCTTGGGAAGACAGACTTACCCAGGATCAAATTCTCACCTGGTATTCCAATAAGGTTAACAAACAAAACACGTTTTTTAAATGTCTTATCATCTTATTATGAAAATAGCTTCGTATCAGATCAAACTCCTACTTGCATCTACAATATCTATTGACACAATTAGGGTTTGACTTTTGACCTTTGTCCTCTCCCCTCTGGCCTTGAATCTTGAGTTGAGCATGACCATCTCCAGCTCGTTGTCGTGGCGAATGTCCTTGGCCTTGCAGAGGTGAACAAGGCCGGCCTTGGTGCGGAGGACCAGGTAATACCAGGACTTGGGAGACGGCACCATGTTGAAGGGAGCGGGCAGAGTACGACCCTCGTCAAAGTAGGACATCCACAACTTGGCACGGGCAAACTTCCACTCTACATCTGCATCTGTCTAGAGGGGACAAACACGCGTGTAGAAACGGACACAAGCAAACAAATGGTTGCACAAACGTAAACACACGCATATTGGTTGCATCATTGCACAGGCACGTGTGATTAACAATATTTAACATTAAATATACTGTACATTGCTTTGGCTAAACATGTCTTAAATTAAAAGAACCCTACCAGGATTATACATTAACATACAAAATTTAATAATTCCTGATGAATTAGTTATTAATAGGACTGACCTCTATATGAATGATTTATTACTAGGACTGACCTCTATATGAATGGGTTATTAATAGGACTGACCTCTATATGAATGGGTTATTAATAGGACTGAACTCTATATGAATGGGTTATTAATAGGACTGACCTCTATATGAATGGGTTATTAATAGGACTTACCTCTATATGAATGGGTTATTAATAGGACTGACCTCTATATGAATGGGTAATTAATTGGACTGACTTCTATATGAATGGATTATTAATAGGACTGGGTTATTAATAGAACTGGCCTTTATATGAATGGATTATTAATAGGACTGACCTATATATGAATGGGTTATTAATAGGACTGACTTCTATATTAATAGGACTGGGTTATTAATAGGACTGACCTCTATATGAATGGGTTATTAATAGGACTGACCTCTATATGAATGGGTTATTAATAGGACTGACCTCTATATGAATGGGTTATTAATAGGACTGACCTCTATATGAATGGGTTATTAATAGGACTGACCTCTATATGAATGGGTTATTAATAGGACTGACCTCTATATGAATGGGTTATTAATAGGACTGACCTCTATATGAATGGGTTGTTAATAGGACTGACCTCTATATGAATGGGTTATTAATAGGACTGACTTCTATATGAATGGGTTATTAATAGGACTGACTTCTATATGAATGGGTTATTAATAGGACTGACCTCTATATGAATGGGTTATTAATAGGACTGACCTCTATATGAATGGGTTATTAATAGGACTGACCTCTATATGAATGGGTTATTAATATGACTGACTTCTATATTAATAGGACTGACCTCTATATGAATGGGTTATTAATAGGACTGACCTCAATATGACTGGGTAATTAATAGGACTGACCTCTATATGAATGGGTTATTAATTGGACTGACTTCTATATGAATGGATTATTAATAGGACTGGGTTATTAATAGAACTGGCCTTTATATGAATGGGTTATTAATAGGACTGACCTATATATGAATGGGTTATTAATAGGACTGACTTCTATATGAATATATTATTAATAGGACTGATCCTCTATATTAATTGGTTATTAATATGACTGACTTCTATATTAATAGGACTGGGTTATTAACAGGACTGACCTCTATATGAATGGGTTATTAATAGGACTGACCTCTATATGAATGGGTTATTAATAGGACTGAACTCTATATGAATGGGTTATTAATAGGACTGACCGCTATATGAATGGGTTATTAATAGGACTGACCGCTATATGAATGGGTTATTAATAGGACTGACTTCTATATGAATATATTATTAATAGGACTGATCCTCTATATTAATGGGTTATTAATATGACTGACTTCTATATTAATAGGACTGGGTTATTAACAGGACTGACCTCTATATGAATGGTTATTAATAGACTGACTATATGAATGGGTTATTAATAGGACTGACCTCTATATGAATGGGTTATTAATAGGACTGACCTCTATATGAATGGGTTATTAATAGGACTGACCTCTATATGAATGGGTTATTAATAGGACTGACCTCTATATGAATGGGTTATTAATATGACTGACTTCTATATTAATAGGGCTGGGTTATTAATAGGACTGACCTCTATATCAATAGGAATGAGTTATTAATAGGACTGACCTCTATCTCCTGGTAGGAGCTGTTGATCATAGCGATGAGCATGTTGAGTAGAACCACCACCATGGTGACGTTATAGACCCCGTAGAGCACATAACCAATGTTCTCTATGAACTTATGGTCATACTTCAGGACCACGGAGATCACCTCCGACAGACCAAAGATGGACCAGAACAGGGTCTTAAAGCTCTCCTCCACCCTGGGGAAGGAAACACGCAGACAGACAGACAGGCAGACAGGCAGACACACAATCTCCAGGTGAGTCTTTAAACCACAGTATGGTGTAATTTATAGATTTTATGAGCTGGCACTGATGAAATAGTTCCAACACATTATCCCCCCACCAGGACATTATCCCACCCACCAGGACATTATCCCACCCCACCATGACATTATCCCCCACCACCAGGACATTATCCCCCCACCACCAGGACATTATCACCCCCACCACCAGGACATTATCCCCCCCCCACCAGGACAGCTCAATGAAGGACAATTCTACTGTCACATTTTAGAACAGATCACTAAGAGGATTTTGCTGCAATTTATAAGCTCAGAGTTGAAGCTGAGTCCAGTCCAGCCCAGTTCAATCCAGTCCTGCTTTTAGCCACGGTGCTCTAGCTAACTTTCTGGTTGAGGGGCTTTTGAATAAGCAAAACAAACACTGAGCCTAAAGAACACAGACATTTGGCCTCAGTTCTGTAAACACATATTCAATCAGTGGCAGAGCTGGAGGAAGGGAGAAAAGGGAGGAGAAATGATGACAGAAAGCCTGTGTGTGTCCTTTCTACTTTCAGAGCTGAAAGCACACACAAAACCACACACCCTCGGCAGTGAAGTTTACTGGTATCTCCTCAGAGTGAACTTCACACACAAAACCACACACCCTCGGCAGTGAAGTTTACTGGTATCTCCTCAGAGTGAACTTCTCATCCTTCTGAGAAGACTGGAAAACACTTCTTAACTTCAAAGACCCCTCTCTCTCCTTCGCTCTTGCTGTTTGTGTGTTCTCTAGTCCCATGATATGCAATAACTCTGTAGTTATAAAACTAAACGTCAAGCCAAACATCTCTCATCACATAGCAATATGTCCAGTATCATCTCCATATACTGCAGGACCCAGTACGTACAGGACATTATCTCTCTAGAAGGACAGTGTTCTCATGTAGAACAGAATTCATATCACCGTATGACAGGCCATGCATTGATCCCTGTCCTCTGACCCAGGGGTCACATGACAAACGTCCTTACGAAGGTGTGATACTCGACCCATCACTTATGTCCTTGTCAATACACACAACTCTATGTAGAAATGGACTGACATATTATTAGGCAGGGAAATGGATTGACATATTATTAGGTAGGGAAATGGATTGACATATTATTAGGTAGGGAAATGGATTGACATATTATTAGGTAGGGAAATGGATTGACATATTATTAGGCAGGGAAATGGATTGACATATTATTAGGCAGGGAAATGGATTGACATATTATTAGGCAGGGAAATGGATTGACATATTATTAGGTAGGGAAATGGATTGACATATTATTAGGCAGGGAAATGGATTGACATATTATTAGGTAGGGAAATGGATTGACATATTATTAGGCAGGGAAATGGACTAACATATTATTAGGCAGGGAAATGGATTGACATATTATTAGGTAGGGAAATGGATTGACATATTATTAGGTAGGGAAATGGATTGACATATTATTAGGTAGGGAAATGGATTGACACATTATTAGGCAGGGAAATGGATTGACATATTATTAGGTAGGGAAATGGATTGACATATTATTAGGTACGGAAAGGGATAGAAATGGATTGACATATTATTAGGCAGGGAAATGGACTGACATATTATTAGGCAGGGAAATGGATTGACATTATTAGGCAGGGAAATGGACTGGCATATTATTAGGCAGGGAAATGGACTGACATTATTAGGCAGGGAAATGGATTGACATTATTAGGCAGGGAAATGGATTGACATTATTAGGCAGGGAAATGGACTGACATATTATTAGGCAGGGAAATGGACTGACATATTATTAGGCAGGGAAATGGACTGACATATTATTAGGCAGGGAAATGGATAGAAATGGACTGACATATTATTAGGCAGGGAAATGGATTGACATATTATTAGGCAGGGAAATGGACTGACATATTATTAGGCAGGGAAATGGATTGACATATTATTAGGTAGGGAAATGGATTGACATTATTAGGCAGGGAAATGGACTGACATATTATTAGGCAGGGAAATGGATTGACATTATTAGGCAGGGAAATGGACTGACATATTATTAGGCAGGGAAATGGATTGACATTATTAGGCAGGGAAATGGATTGACATTATTAGGCAGGGAAATGGATTGACATTATTAGGCAGGGAAATGGACTGACATATTATTAGGCAGGGAAATGGACTGACATATTATTAGGCAGGGAAATGGACTGACATATTATTAGGCAGGGAAATGGACTGACATATTATTAGGCAGGGAAATGGACTGACATATTATTAGGCAGGGAAATGGACTGACATATTATTAGGCAGGGAAAGGGATAGAAATGGATTGACAATAGAAGTTTATGACACATACACTGACATCCCAACTGGTCTGCAGATATATACAGTAATCCTCTCGCTTGATGATTTCTCTGTCTAACCTCTCCTCACCCACTGTGAACAATTCGGTCAGTCTCTGCCTCCTGCTACGCTTCCTATTCACACAGAGAGCAGTTCAGTAGATGTGGGCACCGGGTGGGGATCCATCCTTAAAGACTTCTGTCTAGTTCCCTAACAACTGGTCACAGCAGGTGCCTTCAGAGACACAGCAGTCCTTAACCCTCAGGAGAACACCTCACCGACAGAAGGGAGGAGAGAGAGAGAGGGGGGGATACAAGACACCAATAAGTGGCTTGTAGTGTCTTCTCTCCCCCTGTTCTCCAACCACCCTAGGATAGGCTGGCAGGCTGCAGCTGTCACACACACACACACACACAAAATAACACACTGGTGTGGTGACTCACCTCTACCGTGTGTGCAGCCCAAACCCTGCTCCTCTGCTCCATCAGGAGACTCACCTCTACCGTGTGTGCAGCCCAAACCCTGCTCCTCTGCTCCATCAGGAGACTCACCTCTACCGTGTGTGCAGCCCAAACCCTGCTCCTCTGCTCCATCAGGAGACTCACCTCTACCGTGTGTGCAGCCCAAACCCTGCTCCTCTGCTCCATCAGGAGACTCACCTCTACCGTGTGTGCGGTCCAACCCTGCTCCTATGCTCCATCAGGAGACTCACCTCGACCGTGTGTGCAGCCCAAACCCTGCTCCTCTGCTCCATCAGGAGACTCACCTCTACCGTGTGTGCAGCCCAAACCCTGCTCCTCTGCTCCATCAGGAGACTCACCTGAGCACACAGTAGCTCTCTGTTTCTCTTTATCTACCTTTCTTTTCCTTCTTTACTTTTCTCTTCCTCGCTACCTTTCTTCAGTGCCACGCTGTGTCTCTTTCCCTCTCTTTCCCCCTCTCTCCTAACCCCTCTCTTTCCCATCTCTCAACCTCTATATCACTCTCAAACTCACCCTGCCATCTCTCAACCTCTATATCACTCTCAAACTCACCATGCCATCTATCAACCTGTATATCACTCTCAAACTCACCCTGCCATCTCTCAACCTCTATATCACTCTCAAACTCATCCTGCCATCTCTCATCCCCTATATCACTCTCAAACTCTCCCTGCCATCTCTCAACCTCTATATCACTCTCAAACTCACCCTGCCATCTCTCAACCTCTATATCACTCTCAACCTTTATATCACTCTCAAACTCACCCTGCCATCTCTCAACCTCTATATCACTCTCAAACTCACCCTGCCATCTCTCAACCTCTATATCACTCTCAAACTCACCCTGCGATCTCTCAACCTCTATATCACTCTCAAACTCACCCTGCCATCTCTCAACCTCTATATCACTCTCAAACTCTTCCTGCCATCTTTCAACATCTATATCACTCTCAACCTCTATATCACTCTCAAACTCTCGCTGCCATCTCTCAACCTCTATATCACTCTCAAACTCTCCCTGCCATCTCTCAACCTCTATATCACTCTCAACCTCACCCTGCCATCTCTCAACCTCTATATCACTCTCAAACTCACCCTGCCATCTCTCAACCTCTATATCACTCAAACTCTCCCTGCCATCTCTCAACATCTATATCACTCTCAAACTCACCCTGCCATCTCTCAACCGCTATATCACTCTCAAACTCTCCCTGCCATCTCTCAACCTCCATATCACTCTCAAACTCACCCTGCCATCTCTCAACCGCTATATCACTCTCAAACTCACCCTGCCATCTCTCAACCGCTATATCACTCTCAAACTCTCCCTGCCATCTCTCAACCTCTATATCATTCTCAAACTCTCCCTGCCATCTCTCAACATCTATATCACTCTCAAACTCACCCTGCCATCTCTCAACCGCTATATCACTCTCAAACTCTCCCTGCCATCTCTCAACCGCTATATCACTCTCAAACTCTCCCTGCCATCTCTCAACCTCTATATCACTCTCAAACTCTCCCTGCCATCGCTCAACATCTATATCACTCTCAAACTCTCCCTGCCATCGCTCAACATCTATATCACTCTCAAACTCACCCTGCCATCTCACAACCACTATATCACTCTCAAACTCTCCATGCCATCTCTCAACCTCTATATCACTCTCAAACTCACCCTGCCATCTCTCAACCTCTATATCACTCTCAAACTCACCCTGCCATCTCTCAACCTCTATATCATTCTCAAACTCACCCTGCCATCTCTCAACCGCTATATCACTCTCAAACTCTCCCTGCCATCGCTCAACATCTATATCACTCTCAAACTCTCCCTGCCATCGCTCAACATCTATATCACTCTCAAACTCACCCTGCCATCTCACAACCACTATATCACTCTCAAACTCTCCATGCCATCTCTCAACCTCTATATCACTCTCAAACTCACCCTGCCATCTCTCAACCTCTATATCACTCTCAAACTCACCCTGCCATCTCTCAACCTCTATATCATTCTCAAACTCACCCTGCCATCTCTCAACCTCTATATCACTCTCAAACTCACCCTGCCATCTCTCAACCTCTATATCACTCTCAAACTCACCCTGCCATCTCTCAACCGCTATATCACTCTCAAACTCACCCTGCCATCTCTCAACCTCTATATCACTCTCAAACTCACCCTGCCATCTCTCAACCTCTATATCATTCTCAAACTCACCCTGCCATCTCTCAACCGCTATATCACTCTCAAACTCACCTTGCCATCTCTCAACCTCTATATCACTCTCAAACTCACCCTGCCATCTCTCAACCTCTATATCACTCTCAAACTCACCCTGCCATCTCTCAACATCTCAGTCCCTCTCTCCTTTTTTCCTTCTATCACTCATTTTATGTCTATATATCCTTAGCTTGACGTATTTATTTTATTTTTTAGATTTGTCTTTATTGTTGTGAATTATTAGATATTATTGCACTGTTGGAGCTAGGAACACAAGCATTTCGATACACCCACAATAACAACTGCTAAATGTGACCAATAA
This sequence comes from Oncorhynchus masou masou, assembly GCF_036934945.1. Classification (NCBI taxonomy): domain Eukaryota; kingdom Metazoa; phylum Chordata; class Actinopteri; order Salmoniformes; family Salmonidae; genus Oncorhynchus; species Oncorhynchus masou. The sequence goes on along the minus strand of NC_088220.1, from coordinate 27,530,664 downwards.
AATGTGATCTGATTTGATTTGATTTCTTGCCTACCCTAAACTGGATTCCATACCACCAGCCCTATTTACGGCTCCCTCTAAACCCCTCTCTCTGTATCATTCTCATCTCTTTATCTCTCCACTCTGCCTCTCTCACTCCATCCCAAAACATGATAATATCTCTCTGTTTCTTGGTTTTGCCCTCTCCCTCATTCATATTTTTCTCCGTGTCTGTGCACAGATGCGTATCTTGATTTGATCATCCTGTTGTTTCATGACATGCAAACTTGTAGTGTATTCAAGGTTTTAAAAAGTTTGTAATTTTCACTTAAAAAATGCATTTGTCCCACAGATGTCGATGAATTCTAATCAACAAATGATTCACATTTCTTATTGCAGCAGGATTATTTTCCTGCTTCGAGAAACTCAGCCAAATTAGGAAATAGCATCTGTAGGTCTCTCTTTCTTCCTCTCCCTCTTTCATTTCCTCTTTCTCACCTCTCCTCCAGTGTCGGTGGCTCTGGCCAGTTTCCCCTCACTGAGCCAGCCAAAAATCCACCTCTGCTGCTCTCCTTCTCCCTCTAGTCTTTCTATCCCATCTCTCCAGTCCATACTCATTCCTACTTTCCTCCTCTAGCCTTCATCGGTCTGTGGAGCATTTGTCATGCATGGCTGACTAGAACATAGAGACAATCTCATCACCTCAGCAGTCTGAACCCTCAAGCCATCCTCCAGAGACCCTCGTTCACCCTCTCCCTGGCACCCACTCAACGTGCCTCCACCTGGGGTATCATTATCACTGACACCTGCCTCCATCACCACCAAAGCCATCAACCCAGCCCTCGCTACCATCCTCCATCAAAACCTGCCCTGTCAACTATACTTAATCACACAGAGCAATAACAGACACACGCACACACACACACACACACACACACACACACACACACACACACACACACACACACACACACACACACACACACACACACACACACACACACACAGCATCATAGAAAGGAGTGATGGAATGTATGTTGTCATCTTCAAATAGACAAACTCAACTGTTATTGTTTTATTCTGATGCAAGCAGAGTCCGAACTGGAGTCATACTGACCCCTTGTGGCACGAGTAACAACTTTTCAATAGAAGAGTTGACTCATAACAGCTCACACTAGCAATTCAAGAGGGAAAAATATTTGTGGAAAAATATCCTCAAAACTGACATCAGAAACAAATCCCAACTATGTTTCAAGGCAAAGCCTTTCTTATTACAGACTGATCAAACTCGTGTTTGGGTAGAAACACATCAACAACACTTAGACAATATTAATTGGGCCTTAGAGTCCAAAATATAGCCCTGACACTGCGTATCCTGTATGAGGGAGTAGAAGTGATGAGTTGGCTTTAGAAAATGTATACCAGTACCACCTCAGCAGACTGGCAGTTCTATGTGATCAGCCAAGCAGAACCCATCCTACACGCCACGGTTCTCTAACTCACAACTTAAAACACACTGACTGACTGACAGATGGACAGACTGACTGACTGACTGACTGACTGACTGACTGACCGACAGACTGACTGGCAGGCTGGACTCAAAACCCATTAGCAAAGTGACTAAAAGATGATTGCTTGGAAACTTTCAGTCTGAGTCATATGACACAGGAGAGGAGAAAGGAGAGGAGATAGGAGAGGAGGAGAGGAGATAGGAGAGGAGGAGAGGAGGGAAGAGGATTGACAGTGTCTGAATGTGTGTGCCTTCTCTCTCCAAGATAAATCGTGACACATGGTTCCTAAATGAGCCTGACTCAAAGTAAAGATGATTGATATCACAAAGCAACGTTGCTAAAAACAACAGACGGACTTTGAATGAGTCCCAATTTTGCTTGTCATCACTGATGTGAAAGGACTGGCAAGATTCCAGAAAAGCCAGACACTGCTTACACCTGTCATTTCAGAAGAGAGCTCTGATAGAAACTCAGCCTTACTTTCTTTCTATCTCTCTACACACTAATACGATGCAAAGTGTATGTGGACAGTATGTGAGTGTGAAGTGGAGAAGCTAGGGTTGTACTTGGCTCCCGGGTAGTAGGAGTAGAGGTTGAAGATGTGCGTGTGGGTGTGTGGTCCCACACACGTGGTGAAGGCAGGGTTGTACTTGGCTCCCGGGTAGTAGGAGTAAAGGTTGAACATGCGCGTGTGGGTGTGTGGTCCCACTCACGTGGTGAAGGCAGGGTTGTACTTGGCTCCCAGGTAGTGGGAGTAGAGGTTGAACATGCCGATCATGAAGGCCACAAACACCATGATGAAGATCACCATGAACTTGAAGATGTCCTTCACCGTCCGGCCCAGGGAGATCTGGAGGGGACCGAAGCTCTCGTTGGCCGGCAGGATGTAGGCGATGCGGGAGAAACTCAGCACCACAGCGATGGCATACAGACCCTCCGAGATGATCTGGGGGTCCGACGGACGCCACTTATTCCTGGCTGAAAGAGGGAGGGGGAGAGAGGAGCCTGATCACTAGAAACAGACTTTGATTTGGGACGTGCCAACTCGTGATCCTCGGAGCCGAAGAGTGCTGCTCAGACCACTGCTCAGACCACTGCTCACACCACTGCTCAGACCACTGCTCAGACCACTGCTCACACCACTGCTCAGACCACTGTTCAGACCACTGCTCAGACCACTGCTCACACCACTGCTCACACCACTGCTCACACCACTGCTCAGACCACTGCTCACACCACTGCTCAGACCACTGCTCAGACCACTGCTCAGACCACTGCTCACACCACTGCTCAGACCACTGCTCAGACCACTGCTCACACCACTGCTCAGACCACTGCTCAGACCACTGCTCACACCACTGCTCAGACCACTGCTCAGACCACTGCTCAGATCACTGCTCACACCACTGCTCAGACCACTGCTCAGACCACTGCTCAGACCACTGCTCACACCACTGCTCACACCACTGCTCAGACCACTGCTCAGACCACTGCTCACACCACTGCTCAGACCACTGCTCACACCACTGTTCAGACCACTGCTCACACCACTGTTCAGACCACTGCTCACACCACTGTTCAGACCACTGCTCAGACCACTGTTCAGACCACTGCTCACACCACTGTTCAGACCACTGCTCACACCACTGTTCAGACCACTGTTCAGACCACTGCTCACACCACTGTTCAGACCACTGCTCAGACCACTGCTCACACCACTGTTCAGACCACTGTTCAGACCACTGCTCACACCACTGTTCAGACCACTGCTCACACCACTGCTCACACCACTGTTCAGACCACTGCTCACACCACTGTTCAGACCACTGTTCAGACCACTGCTCACACCACTGTTCAGACCACTGCTCAGACCACTGCTCAGACCACTGCTCAGACCACTGCTCAGACCACTGCTCACACCACTGCTCAGACCACTGCTCACACCACTGCTCAGACCACTGCTCAGACCACTGTTCAGACCACTGCTCACACCACTGTTCAGAACACTGCTCACACCACTGTTCAGAACACTGCTCACACCACTGTTCAGACCACTGCTCACACCACTGTTCAGACCACTGCTCAGACCACTGCTCAGACCACTGCTCAGACCACTGCTAAGACCACTGCCCAAAGCAGTTCACAGACCCCTGGCAAACGGCGAGAATAGTAAGTACTGATGATACCTGATGGTGATAGTGTGTCATTTACTTTGTTTTAAGCCATCTCCGAACCACAGCCCGAACCGTAACCCCTCGGAAGTAATGCTTAAACTGTTCAACTTTGAGCTGTTCCTGTCTCAACCCCGTTACCATGCAGAATCAACCCTGTAAACGCATGGAATTAATCCGTCAAACATAAACGTTTATTCATAATACATCACTTCTAAGCGAAACTATGAGATGTTGTTGGGAGAGTGAAAGTAGAAAGTGAATGTAATTTCAAGGTAGATGAAAGGAGAAGGGGTAATGGAGAGAGAAACATGGAAGGGGTAATGGAGAGAGAAACATGGAGGGGTAATGGAGAGAGAAACATGGAGGGATTAGAGAGACAGGGAGAGAGAGACACATTAGAGAGACAGGGAGAGAGAGACATACATTAGAGAGAGGGGAGGAAGAGAGACACATTAGAGAGAGAGGGGAGGGAGAGATATACATTAGAGAGAGAGGGGAGGGAGAGAGATATACATTAGAGAGAGACGGCAGGGAGAGATATACATTAGAAAGAGAGGGCAGGGAGAGAGAGGGCAGGGAGAGAGATATACATTAGAGAGAGAGGGGAGGGAGAGAGAGATATACATTCGAGAGAGGGGAGGGAGAGAGAGATATACATTAGAGAGAGAAAGGGGAGGGAGAGTTATATACATTAGAGAGAGAAAGGGGAATGAGAGAGATATACATTAGAGAGAGGGGAGGGAGAGAGAGATATACATTAGAGAGAGAGAAAGGGGAGGGAGAGAGAGATATACATTAGAGAGAGGAGAGGGAGAGAGAGAGATACATTAGAGAGAGAAAGTGGAGGGAGAGAGATATACATTAGAGAGAGAAAGGGGAATGAGAGAGATATACATTAGAGAGAGGGGAGGGAGAGAGAGATACATTAGAGAGAGAAAGTGGAGGGAGAGAGATACATTAGAGAGAGAAAGTGGAGGGAGAGAGATATACATTAGAGAGAGAAAGGGGAATGAGAGAGATATACATTAGAGAGAGAGAAAGGGGAGGGAGAGAGAGATATACATTAGAGAGAGAGAAAGGGGAGGGAGAGAGAGATACATTAGAGAGAGAGAAAGGGGGGGAGAGAGATATATACATTAGAGAGAGAGAGATACATTAGAGAGAGAGGGGAGGGAGAGAGAGATACACATTAGAGAGAGAAAGGGGAGGGAGAGAGAGATATACATTAGAGAGAGAGAGAGATATACATTAGAGAGAGAAAGGGGAGGGAGAGAGAGATATACATTAGAGAGAGAAAGGGGAGGGAGAGAGATATATACATTAGAGAGAGATATATATACATTAGCGACAGAGGGGAGGGAGAGAGAGATATACATGAGAGAGAGAAAGGGGAGGGAGAGAGATATACATTAGAGAGAGGGGAGGGAGAGAGAGATACATTAGTGAGAGAGAACGGGGAGGGAGAGAGATATATATACATTAGAGAGAGATATATATACATTAGAGATAGAGGGGAGGGAGAGAGAGATATACATGAGAGAGAGAAAGGGGAGGGAGAGAGATATACATTAGAGAGAGGGGAGGGAGAGAGATATACATTAGAGAGAGAGAGATATATACATTAGAGAGAGAGATATACATTAGAGAGAGAGAGAGAGAGATACATTAGAGAGAGAGGGTGAGAGAGATATACATTAGAGAGAGAGGGGAGGGAGAGAGATATACATTAGAGAGAGAGGTGAGGGTGAGAGAGATATACATTAGAGAGGGGGGAGGGAGAGAGATATACATTAGAGAGAGAGGGGAGGGAGAGATGTACATTAGAGAGAGAGGGGAGGGAGAGATGTACATTAGAGATACATTAGTGAGAGAGAGAGAGATATACATTGGAGAGAGAGAGAGAGAGAGAGATACATTGGAGAGAGAGAGAGAGAGATACATTGGAGAGAGAGAGAGAGATACATTGGATATATATATATATATATATATATATATATATATATATATATAAACACATTAGAGAGAGAGAGAGATATATACATTAGAGAGAGAGAGAGAGAGAGAGAGAGAGAGAGAGAGAGAGAGAGAGAGAGAGAGAGAGAGAGAGAGAGAGAGAGAGAGAGAGAGAGAAAGGTCTTAAGAGAGTGAGCTCTTAAGGGAATACTGGACAATTTACAGCGCCGGAGTGGTTCAAAACAAAGAATTTGTTTACTCATAAGCACTTTGTTTTCATCCTTTGAAAAAGACTTCCTCATTACAAAACCACCAGGAGAGATAAACACATACGCACACAGACAACTACCAGAGATCAGAGTGTGACTGAGTGCGTCATTGTCTGTTGGCTGCTTCAAAGTGTTTGTGTGTAAACAGTGGGGAGGCTGGCATATGCGTGTGTATGCAGACTGCGTAGCAGCTTACTTTAAACAGTCGTTGTCATAACAACCCCACACCACAAGATGACGGCAGTGATTAGGGGGCTTGAGCAGTGTACTGTGAAGGGTACTAGAGCACAGTGGCTAATGTAGACACTCGTAGAAGGGCAGAAAATGAGAATGCCAACTGTATATTTCCACGCACCATAAGTGTAGTAGGCAACCTCAGTAGGTAGGGACGCGTTGCGGATGTCTTCGTTGGTCACAAACTGGTCTACGTACAGCTGGGCCTTGGAGGCCTTGAGGAAGGCCATGAGCCGAGCGGTGAACGATGCTACGAAGATAGACAACATGCCGAAGTCTAACACGTTCCATAGGTGATTCACGTACTCTCTAGGGCCGTCCACCCAGATCTCCTTGACCTCTGACCAGATCATACCTGAGAGAGAGAGAGAGAGAGAGATGGTGGTCTGGGCCTAAACCACACAAAAACAACTCTATACACTATGGAACACAAAGCTTTTACTGTCTCATTCTGGTCTGATGTTTCTTGTCGGTTGAGAATGTCTGTATTTCCAATTTCTTTGATGAAGTCTGGATTCCTGCTCTTTAGGCCAAAGGCAGATGACGCCTTTTCCCTAAAGAGCAGGAACCCGGAATTCATCAAAGAGATTGGAAATACAGACATTGTCAACCGATAAGAAACATGGTATAAAGTATAAAGGAGATGGACCCACTGGTTGTCCTCTAGGTTACAGAGAGCTGGTAGTCCCACCCACCAAAATACCAGGTGTGAAACAGGGAAGAGACTCAGGTGTTATGCTAATTTGTTATAGAGCAGACCTAACCCACTTTATTAAATTAGTTAAAACAGGAACATTTTGCATGCGTCTAGAAATGAATAAGGACATGTTCTCAACAGAGGAAAATGTCCTCATGTCTGCTACATATATCCCCCCAATAGAATCCCCAAACTTAAACTTTTTATGGCTGCAGGGGCAGTATTGAGTAGCTTGGATGAAAAGGTGCCCATTGTAAACGGCCAGCTCCTCAGGCTCAGTTGCTAATATATGCATATTATTATTAGTATTGGATAGAAAACACTCTGAAGTTTCTAAAACTGTTTGAATTATGTCTGTGAGTATAACAAAACTCATATTGCAGGCAAAAACCTGAGAAATTCCATTTCCTGTTTGGATTTTTTCTGGGGGTGGCAGATTTTCAACCAAGCTCTCATTGAAATTACAGCGAGCTATGGATGAGTTTTCACTACCTATGCCTTCCACTAGATGTCAACAGTCAACAGAACTTTGTCTGATGACTCTAATGTGAAGGGAGGTTGAATGACACAGGAAATAGTCACCACTGCCACGAGTTGACTATGCATTCACTATGCGCGTTCACAGGGGAAGTACCTGCGTTCCACCGGTCATCTGAAGTCATTCTAATTCTCCGGTTGGAACGTTATTCAAGAGATATGTAAACAACATTCTAAAGATTGATTCAGTACATCGTTTGACATGTTTCTACTGACTGTTACGGAACTTTTGGACATTTCGTCACGTTATAGTGGACGCGCTTTGCGAGTAGCTAATTGGACATATATAACAGACATTTTCGAGCAAATCAAGCATTTATTGTGGACCTGGGATTCCTAGGACTTCATTCTGATTAAGTTCATCAAAGGTAAGGAAACATTTATCATGTATTTTCTGGTTTCTGTTGACTCCAACATGGTGGCTAATTTGGCTAATGTTCTGAGCTCCGTCTCAGATTATTGCACGGGTTGCTTGTTCCGTAAATGTTTTTTGAAATCTGACACAGCGGTTGCAGAGGTCTATATATAATTCCATGTGTATAACTTGTATTATCATCTACATTTCTGATGAGTATTTCTGTTGAAACGGTGTGGCTATGCAAAATCACTTGATGTTTTTGGAACTAGGGAATCTAATACGCCAATGTGAACTCAGATTTTATTTTATACAAATATGAACTTTATCAAACAAAACATGCATGTATTGTGTAACATGAAATCCTATGAGTGTCATCTGATGAAGATAATTCAAGGTAAGTGATCAATTTTATCTCTATTTCTACTATTTGTGAATGCTATATTTCGCTGGAAAATGGCTATGCTTATTGTTATTGGTGGAGATCTAACAATCATTTGTAGTGCTTTTGCTGAAAAGTATATTTGAAATCGGACACTTTGGTGGGATTAACATCAAGATTACCTTTAAAATTATATAAAACAGGTGTATGTTTTAGGAATTGTAATTATGAGATCTCTGTGGTTTGAATTTGGCGCCCTCGATTTTCACTGGTAGTTGTCATATCGATCCCGTTAGCGGGATTGGAGCCATAACAAGTTAACAATGACAGCTTCTTCAACCTAGACGGGGAGATCAACCATTTCCAGGCCCAGGGACATGTACTAGTCTCTGGTGACCTAAATGCCAGAACTGGACAAGAACCTGACACCTCAGCACACAGGGGGACAAACACCTACCTGGAGGTGACAGCATTCCCTCCCATATTTGCCCCCCTAGGCACAACTATGACATCATAACCAACAAAAACAGGTCACAACTCCTGCAGCTCTGTCAGACGCTGGGTATGTATATAGTCAATGGTAGGCTTTTATGGGACTTCTACGGTAGGTACACCTATAGCTCATCTCTTGGCAGTAGTACTGTAGACTACTTTATCACTGACCTCAACCCAGAGTCTCCCAGAGCATTCACAGTCAGCCCACTGACATCCCTACCAGATCACAGCAAAATCACACTCTACTTGAACAGAGCTATGCTCAATCTTGAGTCACAAAAATAACTGAATAATATTAAGAAATGCTATAGATGGGAGGAAAGTAGGGTGGAAATCAACCCAAAAACAATTAGGCAACATCAAATTCAAGTGAAGGTGTAAACTTGGCAGTGGAAAACCAAAACAGTATATTTGACCTCTCAGCTTCCCTGTCAAATCTAAAAATGTCAAGGAGACAACCTAAGAAAATTAACAACAATGACAAATGGTTTGATGAAGAATGCAAAAACCTGAGAAAGAAATTGAAAAACCTATCCAACCAAAACATAGAGACCCAGAAAACCTGAGCCTACACCTTCACTACGGTGAATCACTAAAACAATACAGAAATACACTACGGAAAAAGAAGGGACAGCACGTCAGAAATCAGCTCATGTAATTGAAGAATCCATAGAATCTAACCACTTCTGGTAAAATTTGAAAACTTTTCTTGTTGTTTGTTTTGAGTTATCTATACAAAACAGAGATGTGGGGATAAACCACTTCTCCAATCTTTTTGTCTCTATTACAACGAACAAACAGCAAAAACATATACATGATCACATACAAAACTTAGAATCAACACATTTCTTTCCACAGGGCCAGGGGGTGAGACAGGGATTCATCTTAAGCCCCACCCTCTTCAAAATATAATTGACGAGGGCACCAGAACAGTCTGCAGCACCCGGCCTCACCCTACTAAAATCTGAAGTCAAATGTCTACTGCTGATGATCTGGTGCTTCTGTCCCAAACAAGGAGGGCCTACAGCAGCACCTAGATCTTCTGCACAGATTCTGTCAGACCTGGGCTCTGACAGTAAATCTCAGTAAGACAAAAATAATGGCGTTCCAAAAAAGGTCTAGTTGCCAGGACCACAAATACAAATTCCATTTAGACACCGTTTTTTATTTTATTTTATTTCACCTTTATTTAACTAGGCTAGTTGAGAACAAGTTCTCATTTGCAACTGCGACCTGGCCAAGATAAAGCATAGCAGTGTGAACAGACAACACAGAGTTACACATGGAGTAAACAATTAACAAGTCAATAACACAGTAGAAAAAAAGGGGAGTCTATATACATTGTGTGCAAAAGGCATGAGGAGGTAGGCGAATAATTACAATTTTGCAGATTAACACTGGAGTGATAAATGATCAGATGGTCATGTACAGGTAGAGATACTGGTGTGCAAAAGAGCAGAAAAGTAAATAAATAAAAACAGTATGGGGATGAGGTAGGTGAAAATGGGTGGGCTATTTACCAATAGATTATGTACAGCTGCAGCGATCGGTTAGCTGCTCAGATAGTACATGTTTGAAGTTGGTGAGGGAGATAAAAGTCTCAAAATTCAGGGATTTTTGCAATTCGTTCCAGTCACAGGCAGCAGAGTACTGGAATGAAAGGCGGCCAAATGAGGTGTTGGCTTTAGGGATGATCAGTGAGATACACCTGCTGGAGCGCGTGCTACGGATGGGTGTTGCCATCGTGACCAGTGAACTGAGATAAGGCGGAGCTTTACCTAGCATGGACTTGTAGATGACCTGGAGCCAGTGGGTCTGGCGACGAATATGTAGCGAGGGCCAGCCGACTAGAGCATACAAGTCGCAGTGGTGGGTGGTATAAGGTGCTTTAGTGACAAAACGGATGGCACTGTGATAAACTGCATCCAGTTTGCTGAGTGGAGTGTTGGAAGCAATTTTGTAGATGACAACGCCGAAGTCGAGGATCGGTAGGATAGTCAGTTTTACTAGGGTAAGTTTGGCGGCGTGAGTGAAGGAGGCTTTGTTGCGGAATAGAAAGCCGACTCTTGATTTGATTTTCGATTGGAGATGTTTGATATGAGTCTGGAAGGAGAGTTTACAGTCTAGCCAGACACCTAGGTACTTATAGATGTCCACATATTCAAGGTCGGAACCATCCAGGGTGGTGATGCTCGTCGGGCATGCGGGTGCAGGCAGCGATCGGTTGAAAAGCATGCATTTGGTTTTACTAGCGTTTAAGAGCAGTTGGAGGCCACGGAAGGAGTGTTGTATGGCATTGAAGCTCGTTTGGAGGTTAGATAGCACAGTGTCCAAGGACGGGCCGGAAGTATATAGAATGGTGTCGTCTGCGTAGAGGTGGATCAGGGAATCGCCCGCAGCAAGAGCAACATCATTGATATATACAGAGAAAAGAGTCGGCCGGAGAATTGAACCCTGTGGCACCCCCATAGAGACTGCCAGGGGACCGGACAGCATGCCCTCCGATTTGACACACTGAACTCTGTCTGCAAAGTAATTGGTGAACCAGGCAAGGCAGTCATCCGAAAAACCGAGGCTACTGAGTCTGCCGATAAGAATATGGTGATTGACAGAGTCAAAAGCCTTGGCAAGGTCGATGAACACGGCTGCACAGTACTGTCTTTTATCGATGGCTGTTATGATATCGTTTAGTACCTTGAGTGTGGCTGAGGTGCACCCATGACCGGCTCGGAAACCAGATTGCACAGCGGAGAAGGTACGGTGGGATTCGAGATGGTCAGTGACCTGTTTGTTGACTTGGCTTTCGAAGACCTTAGATAGGCAGGGCAGGATGGATATAGGTCTGTAACAGTCTGTAACAGGTCTGTTGCCCTAGAGCACACAAAAAACTATAAATAACTTAGCCTAAACATCAGCGCCACAGGTAACTTCCACAAAGCTGTGAATGAGCTGAGAGACAAGGCAAGAAGGGCCTTCTATGCCATCAAAAAGAACATAAAATTTGACATACCAATTAGGATCTGGCAAAAAATACTTGAATCAGTTATAGAACCCATTGCCCTTTATGGTTGTGAGGGCTGGGGTCTGTTCACCAACCAAGAATTCACTAAATGGGACAAACACCAAATTGAGACTCGGCAAAAATATCCTCAGTGTACAACGTAGAACACCAAATAATGCATGCAGAGCAGAATTAGGGCGATACCCGCTAATTATCAAAATCCAGAAAAGAGCCGTTCAATTCTTCAACCACCTTAAAGGAAGCAATTCCCAAACATTCCGTAACAAAGCCATCACCTACAGAGAAATGAACCTGGAGAAGAGCCCCCCAAGCAAGCTGGTCCTGGGCCTCTGTTTACAAACACAAACAGACACCACAGAGCCCCAGGACAGCAACACAATAAGACCCAACCAAATCATGAGACAAAAAATAATTACTTGACACATTGGAATGAATTTACAAATAAACCCAGCAAACCAGAATGCTATTTGGCCCTAAACAGAGAGCACACAGTGGCAGAATACCTGACCACTGTGACTGACCCAAACTTAAGGAAATCTTTGACTATGTACAGACTCAGTGAGCATAGCCTTGCTATTGAGAAAGGCCGCCGTAGGCGGACCTGGCTCTCAACATGGCTCTCAAGTATAAGAGCACAAGGCGTAACCCAGATGCAGACACAGGAGGCAAATGGTTTGAGGCTTTGATATTTATTAATATTCCCAAAGGGAATAGACCATATTAGTGACACATATTTCCCTCCGATTACACAGGCCCGCAAAGAATTTGAAAACAGATCCCATTTTGATTAACTCCCATATCTATTGGGTGAAATACCACAGTGTGCCATCACAGCAGCAAGATGTGTGACCTGTTGCCACAAGAAAATGGCAACTAGTGAAGAACAAACACCATTGTAAATACAACCTATATTAATGTTTATTTATTTTCCCTTTTGTACTTGAACTATTTGCACACCATTACATATATATAGACATAATATGACATTTGAAATGTCTTTATTCTTTTGGAACTTTGTGAGTGTAACGTTCACTGTTTCACTTTTCTTTCTTCGTTTCACATTTGTGTATTATCTATTTCACTTGCTTTGGCAATGTAAACATATGTTTTCCATGGCAATAAAAGCCCTTAAATTGAAATGGAATAAAGTAAATTTAATTGAGAGAGAGCGAGAGAGAGAGAGGGGGGAGAGAGAAAGAAGAGAGGGAGAAACCAGTGGATTTTTTTGTAATGATTGATCTTATGTTTGTGGGTACCACTCTCTTTCTTTCTCGTTTCCTATTTCTTTCCCTCCATCCGCCATCCTTTCCTTCTTTCTCTCTTAATCCATTCCCTCACATTCTTCCTCTTACCTCCCTCATTTCCTCTCCTCTTACCTCTATCCCCTTCTCTCCCTCTCCCCTACTCACCCAGCACCCACTTCATGATCAGCATCTCCGTCCAGGAGAACTGAGTGGTCTTGACCCGGAACACCTGACGAGGGTGGTCAGTGATGGTCTCGTTGGGCAGGTTCTTGACCCCCTCAAAGCGGTCTGAGGCGTTGATGACCAGCAGGCCCAGGAAGATGGTGAAGGACACGGCGTGAGCCACAAACTTCATGAAAGGACTTCTCAGGATCTGACCCAACTAAAACAAACAGGGTCAAAAAATACAGCTTTTCTTTACACTCATAGCTGCTTTATCTAGGAAAATGCCTACTTACTATGACTGTGATGTGGATGTCTTGCCTAGCTATCTTAATAAGATGAAGGCACTAAGCATAAGTCCCTCTGGATAAAAGCGTTTACTAAATGGTTCAAATGTGATTATAAGCCCTGAATGCTGATTGGCTGACAGCTGTGGTATATCAGAACATATACCACAGGTATGACAAAACATGTATTTTTACTGCTGTCATTATGTTTGTAACAAGTTTATAACAGCAACAAGGCACCTCAAGGGATTGTGGTATATGGCCAATATACCACGGCTAAGGTCTGTATCCAGGCACTCTGCGTTCCTTCATGCTAAGAGCATCCCTTAGTTGTGATATATTAGCCATATACCACAAACCATAGAGGTGCCTTATTGCTTAAATGTAATAAATCTATGTTAAATGTGTACATGATATTGCAATACTCCTGTCAACTGAATAGAACATTTCTCCATTGGAGGGTAGCTAACAGAACTTCTATTTTATTGACCCTCTAGTGGCCCATGTCCAGAAATCAAAGTCTGAAGAGAAAACACTAAATCAGACAGTGTGTGTGAAATATGAATCTGGTTGTGTGTTCTACTATTCAGAAATAGAGAATCAGACAGGTACAGAGTGGTACACCAACACAAACACAGTTATGCTTCAGAGGGATGCAGAACGACACACTGAACATTCAAAACTATGCACTCAAAATCACAGGCACATGTATTTGTAAATATTAACATGCAAGCTGGTTCATTTAACACACAGTCATTGTGCTGTGTGCGTGTCCCACATCAACCAACAGTACATCAAGGGTGTTGATCACCACATTTACATCAGTCATATAGCACACACTCTTATCCAGAACGACTTACAGACGCAATTAGGTGTAAGTGTCTTGCTCAAGGGCACATCGGCAGATTTGTGGGATGCGAACCAGCTGCCTTTCTGTAACTGATCCAACGTTCTAAGTGCTAGACTACCTGCCGCCACATTGCCATCTTAACCAAATCAATCAGGTGTGTGTCTTTCCATCTGTTTACTCTGAACAGGAACTAGCTACGTCCCAAACTGCACCATATTCCTATAATGTATTGGACTACTTTTGACCAAACGTAATGCACTATATAGGGAGAAAATATAGGGTTCCATTTGGATTCTCAGCAGATTGAGGTAGGGAGAGATCCTGCTGTACTTCTCAGTGTGGAGGGGTCTTGGCTGCCTGTGTCTCTCTCAGTAGGTGTTAGCAGCAGTGAAAGGAGTGACTGGACCCTGATATTGTCCTTTTAAACGTAATGATTACAGACATCATCAGCAGAGACCATCTCTGATCACCCCCTCAATCCATACTCCCTCCATCTCTCTCTCTCTCTCTCTCTCTCTTTCTCTCTCAGACTCCCTCAGTCTCCCTGTACATCTCACATCTTTCCCCTTAGTCTCTGTCCATTTCTCTCTCTCCCTCTATCCCTCTCTCCCTCCCTCCTAGTCTCTGTCCATTTTCTCTCCTCTCTCTCTCGCTCACTCACATGCATCCTTCTCCACTCTCCTGTCACCGTTCCTCTCCCTACCCACTTAATTCCTCTTGGCGTGCTCTTTTTATGTCCTTTCCTTTCTCTTTCTGTCTCTTCAGAGGCTGTGCCAGTGTCAGAGAGGATGCTGGGAGGGACCTGCCAGTGGAGGTTAAGGTTAGTGTGATATTTACAGTGTCTTCCTCCTGCTATAGGAGGAGTTGCCTCTCTGTCTGTCTTCCATTGGTTAGAAATCATCTTACTGACAACAGCCCCTAGAACCCCCACAAGGGTATTACTGCATCCCACATGCCAGGTGTCAAACACACACACCCCCCCACCTTGTCTGTGTGTGTACTTGAGCACGCAGGTGTGTGTGTGTATATACTGTAGGTGCGTCTGCATACATGCATTACCTTGCTGCAGGGCATGATCCAGTAGGCGAGAGCCAGGAAGGGCAGTCCCAAGCTGACCCCCAGAACGGTCCAACACTTGACTCCGATGGACTGCTGCCTCAGACCTGACAGGTTCTCATACCAGATAGTCAGCAGCTGCTGCTGACAGTTAGGATGGGCCACAAACTACAGACAGAGAGAGGGAGATGAAAACACACTGTCCCACACTTACATAAAGACGGCTACTGTATATTAGCAAAGCACAAAGTTCTTGCTCCTGCTGACAGGAAGTGTGGGCCATGAACTGTATAAAATAATTATACATAAAACTACAGTCATATAGCTACAGCAGAAGCCATAGATTACAGGCAACATCTGCACTGAGCTAAAGGCTAGAGCTGCCGCTTTAAAGGAGCAGGACACTAACGCAGAAGCTTTTAAGAAAACCCGCTATGCCCTCCGACAAACCATCAAACAGGAAAAGTGTCATTACAGGACTAAGATCGAATCGTAGTAGACCGGCTCTGAAGCTCGTCGGATGTGACAGGGCTTGAAAACCATTACAGACTACAAAGCGAAGCACAGCTGAGAGCTGCCCAGTGACACGAGCCTACCAGATGAGCTAAACGACTTCTATTCTTGCCTCGAGGCAAATAACACTGAAACATGCATGAGAGCACCAGCTGTTCCGGAAAACTGTGTGATCACGCCCTCCACAGCCAATGTGAGAAGACTTTTAAACAAGTCAACATTCACAAGGCCGCAGGGTCAGATGGATAACCAGGATGTGTACTGTGATTATGCGCTGACCAATTGGCATTTTCAAACTTCAATGACAATTCAACCTCTCCTTGTCCGAGTCTGTCATACCAACATGTTTTAAGCAGACCACCATAGTCCCTGTGCCCAAGAACACTAAGGTAACCTGCCTAAATGACTACCAACCCGTACCACTCACGTCTGTAGCCATGAAGTGCTTTGAAAAGTCTGGTCATGGCTCACATCAACACCATTATCCGGGAATCCCTAGACCTACTCCAATTTGCATACCTCCAAAACACATCGACAGATGATGAATCTCTATTGCACTCCTCACTGCCATTTAGTGCTTAGTCCCCTCCTGTACTCCCTGTTCACTCATGACTACACGGCCAGGCACACCATCATTAAGTTTGCCTATGACACAACAGTGGGACGCCTGATCACCGACAACGACGAGACAGCCTTTAGGGAGGAGGTCAGAGACCTGGCCGTGTGGTGCCAGGACAACAACCTCTCCCTCAACGTGATCAAGACAAAGGAGATGATTGTGGACTGCAGGAAAAAGAGGACCAAGCATGCCCACATTCTCATCGACTGGGCTGTAGTGGAGCTGGTTGAGAGCTTCAAGTTCCTTGGTGTCAACATCACCAACGAACTAACATGGTCCAAGCACACCAAGCCAGTTGTGAAGATGGCACGACAAAACCTATTCCCCCTCAGGAGACTGAAAGGTTTGGCATGGGTCCTCAGCTCCTCAAAAGGTTCAACAGCTGCACCATCGAGAGAATCCTGACTGGTTGCATCACTGCCTGGTATGGCAACTGCTCGGCCTCCGACCGCAAGGCACTACAGAGGGTAGTGCGTACAGCCCAGTACATCACTGGGGCCAAGCTTCCTGCCATCCAGGACCTCTATACCAGCTGGTATCAGAGGAAGGCCCTAAAAATTGTCAAAGACTCCAGCCACTCTAGTCATAGACTATTCTCTCTGCTACCGCATTGCAAGCGGTAGCAGAGAACACCTAATCAAATGGCCTGAATACCTAATCAAATGGCCACCCAGACTATTTACGTCACCCCCCTCTTTTAGACCGCTGCTACTCTCTGTTGTTATCGTCTATACATAGTCACTTTAATAACTCTACCGACACGTGCATTTTACCTCAACTAACCGGTGTGGGCACATTGACTCTGTACAGGTATCCCCTTGTATATAGTCTTGCTATTGTTATTTTTAATTACTTGTTACTTTTTTTCTTATTCTTATTCATATTTTTTTTAAACTCCATTGTTGGTTAGCGACTCGTCAGTAAGCATTTCACTGTTATATTCGGCACATGTGAGTAATACAATTTGATTTGAGCAATAAACAAGCCAAGAATAAAGGTTCAGTCAGTTCCCTGCAGTCAAGTTGGACACAAATCACAAACATTTGCTGGCAAAGTGCAACTTTTAAAATAATTTTAACTCTTCAAGCAGTGTACCATAAGAAAGGTCTGCACTTTAAATGGATCTGTTGTTCCTGTCAGCTATTCTCCGTCTGTAATGACCAATAATAGTTCATCATTTTGTGGGTGCTTATATTTGTCCTGTTTAACACATGCACACTTGTGCATAATATAATAATACTTGTGATTTGGAAATGTGTTTTTTTGCATATCCCAACTCTCCCTGAGACACACTCTAAGTGTGTGTGTGTATACGTGTGTGTGTGTGTGTCCCTTAGTTTACACACTAGTATCCGGGGCCAGTCTGGCAGGTTGATTAACACACTGCTGTGGCCACGCTCCACTGCTTTGGGAAAACAGCCCATACACTACACTCTACTGTGTCCCTGGACGCTCCCAGACAGGCTGGAGTATACATTATTATGGCTTAGATGATATGAGACCTGATAGTACTAATGTCTCATTATGTTTCAATACAGGATGATCAACCATAAGGTCAGATAAACATGCATATGTTTATTGTTGAACTGTGTGTGTATGAGTGTGTGTGTCAGTCTCTGTGAGTCCCGGGTAATGAAGGGAGAGTTGATGTGGTTTGACATTTAGCTGAAACACTTCTGGTGTGAGAGGGATAAGCACTCTGAGACAGGCTCGATAGTCTGATATTTACAAACGCTACCAGGCCTTGGGACACACACACACACACACACACACACACACACACACACACACACACACACACACACACACACACACACACACACACACACACACACACGATGCTGCATCACTACTGCAATACTACATCACTGATCCAATGCTCTCCCTGAATTGTCTAGATTGAACCTCAGTCCAAATTTTCACATACAATTACAGCAGTTAACAATAAGGTCCAACAGACAAATGCAGTCAAATGCTTTATGTACAATTAATGCTATCCAGTGGTGTAAAGTACTTAAGCAAAAATATTTTAAAATACTACTTAAGTAGTTCTGTACTTCTGTACTTTATTCACTATTTATATTTTTGACAACTTTTACTTTTATTTCATGACATTCCTAATGAGAATTATGTACATTTCCCCGACACCCAAAAGTGTCACACCCTGATCTGTTTCACCTGTCTTTGTGCTTGTTTCCACCCCCTCCAGGTGTTGCCCATTTTCCCTATTATCCCCAGTGTATTTACACCTGTGTTCTCTGTTTGTCTGTTGCCAGTTTGTTTTGTTCGTCAAGCCTACCAGCGGTTTTCCCCTTGCACCTATCTTGTTATACTTCCTGTTTTCTAGTTTTCCTGGTTTTGAGCATTTTTGCCTGCCCTGACCCTGAGCCTACCTGCCATTCTGTACCATGTCACACCACCCTAGATTACTGACATCTGCCTGCCCTGACCCTGAGCCTACCTGCCATTCTGTACCTTGTCACACCACCCTAGATTACTGACATCTGCCTGCCCTGACCCTGAGCCTACCTGCCATTCTGTACCATGTCACACCACCCTAGATTACTGACATCTGCCTGCCCTGAGCCTACCTGCCATTCTGTACCATGTCACACCACCCTAGACTACTGACATCTGCCTGCTCTGACCCTGAGCCTACCTGCCATTCTGTACCATGTCACACCACCCTAGATTACTGACATCTGCCTGCCCTGACCCTGAGCCTACCTGCCATTCTGTACCATGTCACACCACCCTAGACTACTGACATCTGCCTGCCCTGACCCTGAGCCTACCTGCCATTCTGTACCATGTCACACCACCCTAGATTACTGACATCTGCCTGCCCTGACCCTGAGCCTACCTGCCATTCTGTACCATGTCACACCACCCTAGATTACTGACATCTGCCTGCCCTGACCCCGAGACTGCCATTCTGTACCATGTTCTGATTCTGACATCTGCCTGCCCTGACCCTGAGATTATTCTGTACCTTGTCACACCACCCTAGCCTGCCCTTGACCTGTCTGTTTTGCCTGCCCCCTGACCCCGAGACTGCCTGCAGTTCTGTTCTTTATGGACTCTGATCTGGATTACTGACCTCTGCCTGCCCTTGACCTGTCGTTTTGCCTGCCCCCTGTTCTAGTATTACACTTTTGTTACTTTGACACTGTCTGCATCTGGTTCTTCTCCTGAAACATGATACAAAAGTACTCATTACTTTTTGAATGCTTGCAGGACAGGTATATGGTCCAATTCAAGCACAAAGAACATCCCTGGTCATCCCTACTATCTCTGATTTGATGGTGTCACGCCCTGACCATAGAGAGCCCTTGGTTCTCTATGGTGTAGTAGGTCAGGGAGTGACTGGGGGGTGTTCTACTTTAAATTTTCTATGCTGATGTTTTGTATGGTTCCCAATTAGAGGCAGCTGGAAAATCATTGCCTCTAATTGGGGATCATATTTAGGTAGCCATTTTCCCACCTGTGTTTGTGGGATTTTGTTTTGTGTTTGTGCATGTGCACCACTACTTTCACGCTTCGTTATTGGTTTATTGTTTAAAGTTTCACCGTAATAAAAATGTGGAACTTCCATCACGCTGCACCTTGGTCCATCTTTAATCATGAGTGTGACAGAATATCCCACCAAGCAAGGACCATGCAGCGTGTGACAGAGGTAAAGGAGTTTTGGACCTGAAAATAAATTATGGGAGGTTGTGAGACCCTTCCTTGGAAGGAGACACCAAGGAAGGTGGAAGGCACACGACGATGTCGGGGATCGCGGCCACAGAAACCCCAAGATTCTTTTGGGGGGGGTGCATTAGGGGTGGTCGGCGGAGCAGCGGAGATTGGAAGAGTGGGTCCTCAGTCCGGTGCCACCTGTGCCGGCTCCACGCACCAGGCCTCCAGTGCGTCACCCCAGCCCGGTATTTCCGGTGCCAACTCCAAGGCCGGAGCCTTCCTTTGCGCTGATGCCCAGTCCAAGCACGGCGTCCAGTCCCGCTCCAAGGCCTGTGCCTTCCTCTGCGCCGGTGCCCAGTCCAGGCACGGCGGCCAGTCCAGCTCCATGGTTGGAGCCTTCCTCTGCGCCGATGCCCAGTCCAGGGACGGCGTCCAACCCAGCTCCGGGGCCAGGGCCCTCTGCGCCGGTGCCCAGTCCAGGGACGGCGTCCAACCCAGCTCCGTCATAGCCGGAGCCTTCCTCTGCGCCGGTGCCCAGTCCAGGCACGGCGTCCAACCCACCTCCAGGGCCGGAGCCCTCCTCTGCTCCGGTGCCCAGTCCAGGCACGGCGTTCAGCCCGGCGCCATGGTCAGATCTGGGGTCTGGGGGGGCTACGACCTGCACCGGAGCCGCCACCGGCACTAGTCACCCCCCCTAACCCCCCATTTGGTTTCAGGTTTTGTGGCCGGAGTCCGCACCTTTGGGGGGGTACTGTCAGGGCGTGTAGTAGATCAGGGCATGACTAGGGGGTGTTCTAGTTTAAATTTTCTATGTTGGTTTATGGTGTATATGGTGTTTTGTATGGTTCCCAATTAGAGGCAGCTGGTAATCGTTGCCTCCAATTGGGGATCATATTTAGGTAGCCATTTTTCCCACCTGTGTTTGTGGGATTTTGTTTTGTGTTTGTGCATGTGCACCACTACTTTCACGCTTCGTTATTGGTTTATTGTTTAAAGTTTCACCGTAATAAAAATGTGGAACTTCCATCACGCTGCACCTTGGTCCATCTTTAATCATGAGTGTGACAGAATATCCCACCAAGCAAGGACCATGCAGCGTGTGACAGAGGTAAAGGAGTTTTGGACTTGAAAATAAATTATGGGAGGTTGTGAGACCCTTCCTTGGAAGGAGACACCAAGGAAGGTGGAAGGCACACAACGATGTCGGGGATCGCGGCCACAGAAACCCCAAGATTCTTTTGGGGGGTGGGTGCATTAGGGGTGGTCGGCGGAGCAGCGGAGATTGGAAGAGTGGGTCCTCAGTCCGGTGCCACCTGTGCCGGCTCCACGCACCAGGCCTCCAGTGCGTCAGCCCGGTATTTCTGGTGCCAACTCCAAGGCCGGAGCCTTCCTCTGCGCTGATGCCCAGTCCAAGCACGGCGTCCAGTCCCGCTCCAAGGCCTGTGCCTTCCTCTGCGCCGGTGCCCAGTCCAGGCACGGCGGCCAGTCCAGCTCCATGGCTGGAGCCTTCCTCTGCGCCGATGCCCAGTCCAGGGACGGCATCCAACCCAGCTCCGGGGCCAGAGCCCTCTGCGCCGGTGCCCAGTCCAGGCACGGTATTCAGCCCGGCGTCATAGCCGGAGCCTTCCTCTGCGCCGGTGCCCAGTCCAGGCACGGCGTCCAACCCACCTCCAGGGCCAGAGCCCTCCTCTGCTCCGGTGCCCAGTCCAGGCACGGCGTTCAGCCCGGCGCCATGGTCAGATCTGGGGTCTGGGGGGGTACGCCCTGCACCGGAGCCGCCACCGGCACTGGTCACCCCCCTAACCCCCCATTTGGTTTCAGATTTTGTGGCCGGAGTCCGCACCTTTGGGGGGGGGGGTACTGTCAGGGCGTGTAGTAGGTCAGGGCATGACTAGGGGGTGTTCTAGTTTAAATTTTCTATGTTGGTTTATGGTGTATATGGTGTTTTGTATGGTTCCCAATTAGAGGCAGCTGGTAATCGTTGCCTCCAATGGGGGTCATATTTAGGTAGCCATTTTTCCCACCTGTGTTTGTGGGATTTTGTTTTGTGTTTGTGGATGTGCACCACTACTTTCACGTTTCGTTATTGGTTTATTGTTTAAAGTTTCACCGTAATAAAGATGTGGAACTTCCATCACTCTGCGCCCTTGGTCTGCTCACTACGACGATCGTGACAGATGGACTCACTAAACACATGCTTCACGTGTAAATGATATCTGAGTGTTGGAGCTTGGCTGTGGCAATCTGCTAATTAAAAAAAATAGAAAATATGGCCATCTGGTTTGCTTAATATAAGGAATTTGAAATGATTTATACTTGTACTTTTACTTTTGATACTTAAGTATATTTTTTTGATATCTTTACTTAAGTATGAAAATTGGGTACTTTTTACACCCCTGATGCTTTCAGATAAATACTGGCATGTAAACTAAAACAAAATGTAACGTTAGTCATTTACAACAGTGTCAAGCAATGCAGTCAGGTTGCAGTCCTGGTTAGGGTATCTCACCTTTTTGACCTCATATTTAATGGCCAGTTTGACGCGTTCGAGGCAGGGCCGGTTGTTTTCGCTGGGCGGGGCATTGTCCACGTCACCGTTCAAGATGGCCTCCACCTCCTCTGTGTCTCTGCACTGGTCCAACACCCCCACGACAAAGTCCTTACACTGCATGGACAACTTCCTGTAGTCATTCTATGGAGAGAGAGAGAAAGGAAGTGAGGGGGAGGTTGAATGGTGGGAGGATAGAGATTGTGGCCGAGAAAGGGACACATGAAAATAGCAAGGATGGAAAGAGAGGAGAGAAAAGGGGAGAGAGAAGGAAAGAGATATTAATCAAATGTATTTATATAGCCCTTCTTACATCAGCTGATATATCAAAGTGCTGTACAGAAACCCAGCCTAAAACCCCAAACAGCAAGCAATGCAGGTGTAGAAGCTCGGTGGCTAGGAAAAACTCTGTAGAAAGGCCAAAACCTAGGAAGAAACCTAGAGCGGAACCAGGCTATGAGGGGTGGCCAGTCCTCTTCTGGCTGTGCCAGGTGGAGATTATAACAGAACATGGCCAAGGTGTTCAAATGTTCATAAATGACCAGCGTGGTCAAATAACAATAATCACAGTAGTTGTCGAGAGTGCAGAAAGTCAGCACCTCAGGAGTAAATGTTTGTTGGCTTTTCATAGCCGATCATTAAGAGTATCTCTACCACTCCTGCTGTCTCTAGAGAGTTGAAAATAGCAGGTCTGGGACAGACAGGTAGCACGTCTGGTGAACAGGTCAGGGTTCCATAGCCGCAAACAGAACAGTTGAAACTGGAGCAGCAGCATGGCCAGGTGGACTTGGGCCAGCAAGGAGTCATCATGCCAGGTAGTCCTGAGGCATGGTCCTAGGGCTCAGGTCCTCCGAGAGAAAGAAAGAAAGAAAGAATTAGAACATACTTAAATTCACACAGGACACCAGATAAGACCGGAGAAATACTCCAGATATAACAGACTGACCCTAGCCCCCCGACACATAAACTACTGCAGCATAAATACTGGAGGCTATTAAAGAGCAACTGAAAGATATGAGCAACTTCTCTGTTAGAAAACAGTCTATGTGGAATCGATATTGGGGGAGGGGGGGGTGTTCTACTAAGTTATATGGAATTGTTTTAAGAAGGTCAAACTAACAATCATTTAGCTATTTGATTTGAAGTGTTAAAAAAAATAGAGAAAAAAACATTTTATTAAACATTTTTTTTGGCCTTCCTATTAGCCCATACAAATGCATTGACTAACAGATTCACTACATGCAACAACAAATAGTCCCCCAAAAATACAAAGGAAGTTTGTTTTGAGTGTCTGTCCTTTATCTGAGAAACATAACAAAGATCAGGAAAAATGTGTTATTTTTTTGGGACATGTGTTAACCCCTTATTTTTGGAACTAACCAGTGTCCATATATACTCCAGTTATTTGTTCAAGTGCTACCGGGGGACCTTCTGATCAGTCTTCTGAGGCCTGTGGGCGTCCTAGAGTAAAACCGACATGTACGTGTTCGTGAGTGTCTCACCTTTACACAGACGGGTCATAGTAGTGTGTAGCCCAAACTGCTCAGACGCTACAGACAGAAGTTGGAAGATCAGCTGTACCAACTTCAGACAAGTCCCAAGATGCTTGTGGGGGTCATAGAGAACACACACCATCGTGTTAGTGAGAGGTCATAATAGTTTGTAGGCCAAACCGTTCGGACGCTCCGGTAGAGTAGACCACTCTGGCTTGGTCACCTTTCACCGCAGATGGTGTTACATAGGCGGATGTTGTCGATACAATGCAAAACACCAGATATCTCTAGTTTAAACTGACAGATTTTTATGGGTAATTTTTATTATGTTTATAAGATTTCCGCAGGGTGCGGACATCGACCTTAGTTAATAGGATAATTTTGGTCATAAAGTCAGACTTCTCCAAAAGTGAGATCTGCAAGACCATTTGGAAAAGATTGTATGTCACATAATGAAAGGGACTGAGCTTTCCTTGGGTTGGATTCATTTCAATCCTTCCCACAGCTGGCAGCACCCAAGTAATCATTCATTTGGAGTGCAGCTGCACACGACCCAATCATATTACCCATGGTCAATTTGGTTTGACATCTGATATCCATATGTGGGGATAGTAAGGGACCATCAGTAAATGACAATGTAAATGCAACAATATTTTTAAATGTCGATAGCTTAAAACGTCAAGAACATTTCAATTACTTAAAAACCTCTAACCAACTCTAAATTGTAAAAATGAATCTTCAAATATTGAAAGCATTTAATAAGATAACTAAAAGATGTGCAACATGAAAATATTGTTCCATTTACACTGTGCAATTTATTGATGATCCCTAACTATCCCCATAGGTACGCTATCCAAAGTATTACCAACTCTGCCACGGTCACCCATGGCTGACTGAAACTAATTGGGGGAAAAGGTTGACTAGCTTCCTAGCTAGCCTAGGCTACTTCCAGAAACAAGACCTGGTTAGACTGTTTCTAGATGGGGGAGTGACTATTTTGGATTCCATTTTGGCATGGTGAAAGTACAAACACTTCCCTCGTTACAACACACACACAAGAGACACGCACGTCAAAGCACACATCCAAGACTCAAATATTTCTCTCAGTCGCATTTCCTAATGAGGAAAATTGAAACCCAGGCTAAATCAGGAATTTCAGCCAATCCTTAAAGGTGCAGAAGATAAGGAGAAGCGAGAGATGAGTGGTAGAATGTTCCTGTGTAGGGAGAGAAGAGAGAGATGAGTGGTAGAATGTTCCTGTAGAGGGAGAGAAGAGAGAGATGAGAGTGGTAGAATGTTCCTGTAGAGGGAGAGAAGAGAGAGATGAGTGGTAGAATGTTCCTGTAGAGGGAGAGAAGAGAGAGATGAGAGTGGTAGAATGTTCCTGTAGAGGGAGAGAAGAGAGAGATGAGTGGTAGAAAGTTCCTGTAGAGGGAGAGAAGAGAGAGATGAGAGTGGTAGAATGTTCCTGTAGAGGGAGAGAAGAGAGAGATGAGAGTGGTAGAATGTTCCTGTAGATGGAGAGAAGAGAGAGATGAGAGTGGTAGAATGTTCCTGTAGAGGGAGAGAAGAGAGAGATGAGTGGTAGAATGTTCCTGTAGAGGGAGAGAAGAGAGAGATGAGTGGTAGAAAGTTCCTGTGCAGCCAGTGTTTGTATAATGACTTGACTAGCCGTTGGAAAACCAGGTGCAGCTCTGGAGACAATTTCACAGCTTTCAGCTCTGACATCACACTCCCCCTCTCCTTCTCTCCCATCCCTTCATATTGTGCCATCTCTCTTTCACATAAACATTTTGATTCATTTTCCAAACACTCCCTCCCTCTCTAAACCCCAAATATCTCTTCCTATCTCATTATTATATTTCTCTGCCTCGTTCATCCATTCACCCATTGCTCCTTCTTCCATCCTTCCTTACTCCCGCCTCCTTATGTGCTCCCTTGAACCCCACAGAGCTCTGCAGGCCAGTGCTTGAGGTCCCTCAGATATGCTAACACACACATAAACACTCATAAACAAACAACCACACACCCACAAATTCAAGCTTGACACATGCACTCACCCCCATGCGTGTGGACATGCACATGCGTGCACACAACAAAGAATCCATCAGTGTATTTAATTTTGCACGAAAACATACCACATCTGCCAACCAATGCCTCCAGGACCAGTCAAAATGGTTTGCCGAGCTAAATGTCGACAGAGACTGATATGCATATTTTTTATATTTTTTTATTGAGTATAGGCTTTCTTTTTTTCACTCTATCATTTAGGTTCGTATTGTGGAGTAACTACTATGTTGGTGATCCATCTCGATGTTCTCCTATCACAGCCGTTAAACTCTGTAACTGTTTTAAAGTGATCATTGGCTTCATGGTGAAATCCCTGAGAAGTTTCCTTCCTCTCTGGCAACTGAGTTACGAAGGATGCCTGTATCTTTGTAGTGACTGGGTGTATTGTATTGAGGTAATTAATAACTTCACCATGCTCAAAAGAATATTCAACATCTGTTTGTTTGTTTTTTTGACCCATCTACCAATAGGTGCCCTTCTTTGTGAGGCATTGGAAAACCTCCCTGGTCTTTGTGGTTTAATCTGTGTTTAAAATTCACTGCTATATCAGCACCATATCACCAAGTAAAACTCTCAGTAGGTTGTCTATCACTAGCAGCACCATATCACCAAGTAAAACTCAGTATGTTGTCTATCACTAGCAGCACCATATCACCAAGTAAAACTCTCAGTATGTTGTCTATCACTAGCAGCACCATACCACCAAGTAAAACTCTCAGTATGTTGTCTATCACTAGCAGCACCATACCACCAAGTAAAACTCTCAGTATGTTGTCTATCACTAGCAGCACCATATCACCAAGTAAAACTCTCAGTATGTTGTCTATCACTAGCAGCACCATATCACCAAGTAAAACTCTCAGTATGTTGTCTATCACTAGCAGCACCATATCACCAAGTAAAACTCTCAGTATGTTGTCTATCACTAGCAGCACCATATCACCAAGTAAAACTCTCAGTATGTTGTCTATCACTAGCAGCACCATATCACCAAGTAAAACTCTCAGTATGTTGTCTATCACTAGCAGCACCATATCACCAAGTAAAACTCTCAGTATGTTGTCTATCACTAGCAGCACCATATCACCAAGTAAAACTCTCAGTATGTTGTCTATCACTAGCAGCACCATATCACCAAGTAAAACTCTCAGTATGTTGTCTATCACTAGCAGCACCATATCACCAAGTAAAACTCTCAGTATGTTGTCTATCACTAGCAGCACCATATCCCCAAGTAAAACTCTCAGTATGTTGTCTATCACTAGCAGCACCATATCACCAAGTAAAACTCTCAGTATGTTGTCTATCACTAGCAGCACCATATCCCCAAGTAAAACTCTCAGTATGTTGTCTATCACTAGCAGCACCATATCACCAAGTAAAACTCTCAGTATGTTGTCTATCACTAGCAGCACCATATCACCAAGTAAAACTCTCAGTATGTTGTCTATCACTAGCAGCACCATATCCCCAAGTAAAACTCTCAGTATGTGGAAATATAATTGGTGAATAAAGGTGATTCAGATTCTGATGAAGGGGAGGAGCCAGGTTAAAGAGGATTTTTAAGCCTTGAAACAATTGAAACATTGATCATGTATGTGTGAATTAATTAATGATTTTGATTCATTGATACTGAGTGTGTGTATGCATGTGTGTGTGTGTCTGTCTGTCCTGTCCAGGGGCAGGAGAGCGATGGACCTGTCCAGCCGGTCGGGGGACAGACAACGCCAAACTAATGTAAGATGAATGTGGGACTTGTTACAAATGATCTGCATCAAAAGGAACACACATCTAACATTATGACCCTAGTCTTACCTCTACCATAGACACATTGTCTGCTACAATCCCTATCCCTAACATTATGACCCTAGTCTTACCTCTACCATAGACACATTGTCTGCTACAATCCCTATCCCTAACATTATGACCCTAGTCTTACCTCTACCATAGACACATTGTCTGCTACAATCCCTATCCCTAACATTATAACCCTAGTCTTACCTCTACCATAGACACATTGTCTGCTACAATCCCTATCCCTAACATTGTGACCCTAGTCTTACCTCTACCATAGACACATTGTCTGCTACAATCCCTATCCCTAACATTATGACCCTAGTCTTACCTCTACCATAGACACATTGTCTGCTACAATCCCTATCCCTAACATTATGACCCTAGTCTTACCTCTACCATAGACACATTGTCTGCTACAATCCCTATCCCTAACATTATGACCTAGTCTTACCTCTACCATAGACACATTGTCTGCTACAATCCCTATCCCTAACATTATGACCCTAGTCTTACCTCTACCCACTTGGACAATACACCCTAGACACCTTGTCAACATCACCACGGGACACTTTAACCCACTTGGACAATACACGACACCTTGTCAACATCACCCGGGACAGCAGCGGGGCGGCAGCGTAGCCTTGTGGTTAGAGTGTTGGACTAGTAACCGAAAGGTTGCAAGTTCGAGCCCCGAGCTGACAAGGTACAAATCTGTCGTTCTGCCCCTGAACAAGGCAGTTAACCCACTGTTCTTAGGCCGTCATTGAAAATAAGAATTTGTTCTTAACTGACTTGCCTAATTAAATTAAAAAAATAAAAACAGGGCTGATACTGCACATAACCACACAAACACTGCAGAGGGCAATGACATCACTGGTGGCAACAGCATCTGTTAGATTCATCATGTCCTTCCTTTCATTGAAATAGAGGTTAGATGGAGAATGAGAGAGTGAGAGGGAGTGAGAGGGACAGAGATGGAGGATGAGAGGGAGGAGAGAGTGAGAGGGAGAGAGATGGAGGATGAGATGGAGGATGAGAGGGAGGAGAGAGTGAGAGGGAGAGAGATGGAGGATGAGAGGGAGGAGAGAGAGCGAGATGGGTTATAATGAATGTGTAATGAGAGAGAGGGAGGATGAGAGGGAGGAGAGAGAGAAAAACAGGTTATAATGAATGTGTAATGAGAGAGATGGAGAATGAGAGGGAGGAGAGAGTGAAACAGGTTATAATGAATGTGTCATGAGAGAGATGGAGGAGAGAGAGTGAAACAGGTTATAATGAATGTGTAATGAGAGAGATGGAGGATGAGAGGGAGGAGAGAGAGAGAAACAGGTTATAATGAATGTGTAATGAGAGAGATGGAGGAGAGAGAGTGAAACAGGTTATAATGAATGTGTAATGAGAGAGATGGAGGATGAGAGGGAGGAGAGAGAGTGAAACAGGTTATAATGAATGTGTAATGAGATGGAGGATGAGTGAAACAGGTTATAATGAATGTGTAATGAGAGAGATGGAGGATGAGAGGGAGGAGAGAGGGAAACAGGTTATAATGAATGTGTAATGAGACAGATGGAGGATGAGAGGGAGGGAGAGAGTGAAACAGGTTATAATGAATGTGTAATGAGAGAGATGGAGGATGAGAGGGAGGAGAGAGAGTGAAACAGGTTATAATGAATGTGTAATGAGAGAGATGGAGGATGAGAGGGAGGAGAGAGAGTGAAACAGGTTATAATGAATGTGTAATGAGAGAGATGGAGGATGAGAGGGAGGAGAGAGAGAAACAGGTTATAATGAATGTGTAATGAGAGAGATGGAGGATGAGAGGGAGGAGAGAGAGTGAAACAGGTTATAATGAATGTGTAATGAGAGAGATGGAGGAGAGAGAGTGAAACAGGTTATAATGAATGTGTAATGAGAGAGATGGAGGATGAGAGGGAGGAGAGAGAGTGAAACAGGTTATAATGAATGTGTAATGAGAGAGATGGAGGATGAGAGGGAGGAGAGAGAGTGAAACAGGTTATAATGAATGTGTAATGAGAGAGATGGAGGAGAGAGAGTGAAACAGGTTATAATGAATGTGTAATGAGAGAGATGGAGGATGAGAGGAGGAGAGAGAGTGAAACAGGTTATAATGAATGTGTAATGAGAGAGATGGAGGAGAGAGAGTGAAACAGGTTATAATGAATGTGTAATGAGAGAGATGGAGGATGAGAGGGAGGAGAGAGAGAGAAACAGGTTATAATGAATGTGTAATGAGAGAGATGGAGGAGAGAGATGAAACAGGTTATAATGAATGTGTAATGAGAGAGATGGAGGATGAGAAGGAGGAGAGAGAGTGAAACAGGTTATAATGAATGTGTAATGAGAGAGATGGAGGATGAGAGGGAGGAGAGAGAGAAACAGGTTATAATGAATGTGTAATGAGAGAGATGGAGGATGAGAGGGAGGAGAGAAGTGAAACAGGTTATAATGAATGTGTAATGAGAGAGATGGAGGAGAGAGAGTGAAACAGGTTATAATGAATGTGTAATGAGAGATGGAGGAGAGAGTGAAACAGGTTATAATGAATGTGTAATGAGAGAGATGGAGGAGAGAGAGAGAAACAGGTTATAATGAATGTGTAATGAGAGAGATGGAGGATGAGAGGGAGGAGAGAGAGTGAAACAGGTTATAATGAATGTGTAATGAGAGAGATGGAGGATGAGAGGGAGGAGAGAGAGTGAAACAGGTTATAATGAATGTGTAATGAGAGAGATGGAGTTATAATGAATGTAATGAGAGAGATGGAGAGAGAGAGTGAAACAGGTTATAATGAATGTGTAATGAGAGAGATGGAGGAGAGAGAGTGAAACAGGTTATAATGAATGTGTAATGAGAGAGATGGAGGATGAGAGGGAGGAGAGAGAGTGAAACAGGTTATAATGAATGTGTAATGAGAGAGATGGAGGAGAGAGAGTGAAACAGGTTATAATGAATGTGTAATGAGAGAGATGGAGGAGAGAGAGTGAAACAGGTTATAATGAATGTGTAATGAGAGAGATGGAGGAGAGAGAGAAACAGGTTATAATGAATGTGTAATGAGAGAGATGGAGGATGAGAGGGAGGAGAGAGAGTGAAACAGGTTATAATGAATGTGTAATGAGAGAGATGGAGGATGAGAGGGAGGAGAGAGAGTGAAACAGGTTATAATGAATGTGTAATAATGAGAGAGATGAAACAGGTTATAATGAATATGTAATGAGAGAGATGGAGGATGGAGGGAGGAGAGAGAGTGAAACAGGTTATAATGAATGTGTAATGAGAGAAACAGGTTATAAGTAATGAGAGAGATGGAGGAGAGAGAGTGAAACAGGTTATAATGAATGTGTAATGAGAGAGATAGATGAAACAGGTTATAATGAATGTGTAATGAGAGAGAGGGAGGAGAGAGAGTGAAACAGGTTATAATGAATGTGTAATGAGAGAGATGGAGGAGAGAGAGTGAAACAGGTTATAATGAATGTGTAATGAGAGAGATGGAGGATAATTGAACCACGTCCCCCAGGAGACTATTTCTCATTTACAGTTCTGGGAAGCAGACAGACAGACAGCTCTAGTCACGACAAATGCCGACCCAAGCACCCGTCTGGACTGCACCCTTCTCCTCACTTTACCTGACCCCCCAATGCTAAAATATTCCCCTCTGCCTCCCCTCCCTCCCATAGCTTCTGGGCACATCATGTTCCCGTCCTTGTGGCTGTATATCCCACACTGCAGCATGAAACTCAAGACCCAATTGTGTGCTGTTAACATGTTAACGTGTGTACAGTATGAGTGCATACAGTGCCTTGGGAAAGTATTCAGGCCCCTTGACTTTATCCACATTTTGTTATGTGACAACCTTATTCTAAAATTATTCATCAATCTACACACAATACCCCATAATGACAAAGTAAAAACAGGTTTTCAGAAAAATATTTATGATGAAATATCACATTTACATAAGTATTCAGACCCTTTGGCAGTGATTACATCCTTGAGTCTTCTTGGGTATGACGCTACAAGCTTGGCACACCTGTATTTGGGGATTTTCTCCCATTCTTCTATGCAGATCCTCTCAAATCCTCTCAAATCCTGTCAATGGATCAAACAGATCCTCTGATGGGGAGTGTCGCTGCACAGCTATTTTCAGGTCTCTACTGAGATGTTAGATCGTGTTCCAAGTCCGGAGTCTGGCTGGGCCACTCAAGAACATTCAGAGTCCCGAAGCCACTCCTGCGTTGTCTTGGCTGTGTGCTTAGGGTCATTGTTCTGTTGGAAGGTGAACCTTCACCCCAGTCTAAGGCCAAGAACGCTCTGGAGCAGGTTTACATCAAGGATCTCTCTATACTTTGCTCCATTCATCTTTCTCTTGATCCTGACTAGTCTCCCAGTCCCTGCCGCTGAAAAACATCCCCACAGCATGATGCTGCCACCACCATGCTTCACCGTAGTGCCTGGTTTCCTCCAGTTTCCTGCCTGGTATTCAGGCCAAAGAATTCCATCTTGGTTTCATCAGACCAGAGAATCTTGTTTCTCATAGTCAGAGTCCTTTAGGTGCCTTTTATCAAACTCAAAGCAAGCTGTCATGTGCCTTTTACTGAGGGGTTGCTCAGTTTGGCCGGGCGGACAGCTCTAGGAAGAGTCTTGGTGGTTCCAAACTTCTTCCAATTAAGAATGATGGAGGTCACTGTGTTCTTGGGAACCTTCAATGCTGCAGAAATGTTTGGGTACCCTTCCTCAGATCTGTGCCATGACACAATCCTGTCTCGGAGCTCTACGGACTATAATTCAACCTCATGGCTTGGTTTTTGCTCTGACATACACTGTCAACTGTGGGACCTTATATAGACAGGTGTGAGCCTTTCCAAATCATGTCCAATCAATTAAATTGACCACGGGTGGACTCCAATCAAGTTGGAGAAACATCTCAAGGATGATCAATGGAAACAGGATGCACCTGAGCTAAATGTTGAGTTTCACAACAAAGGGTCTGAATTCTTAAGTAAAGAAGATATTTTATTTTGTATTTTTTATAATTTTGCAAACATTTCTAAAAACCTGCTTTCTCTTTGTCATTATGGGTTATTGTGTGTAGATTGATGAGGGTTCTTTTTTTATTGAATCCATTTTAGAATAAGGATGTAATGTAGCAACATGTGGGAAAAGGGGTTTGAATACTTTCTGAATGCACCTGGAGTATGTTTCTGCATGTGTGTGTGTGTGTGTGTGTGTGTGTGTGTGTGTGTGTGTGTGTAGAAGTAGTGAGTCAGAAAAGCAAACCAGCCTCAGTCCTGAGCCAAAGACGCCTAGCAGAGAAGTTCAATCATTACAGCAGATGATGGAGCAGAAAATCCCACTGGTAATATATGGATTCTCTCACTCACTCACTCACTCACTCACTCACTCAGCCACCACCACTCACTCACCACCACCACCACTCACTCACTCACTCATCATTACCAGCACCACCACCACCACCACCACCACCACCACCACCACCACCACCACCACCACTCACTCACCACCACCACCACCACCACCACCACTCACCACCACCACCACCACCACCACCACCACCACACCTCACTCACCACCACACCACCACTCACTCACCACCACCACACCACCACCACCACCACCACTCACCACCACCACCACCACCACCACCACCACCACCACCACCACCACCACCACCACCACCACCACCACCACCACCACCACCACCACCATCACCACCACCACCACCACCACTCACTCACCACCACTCACCACTCACCACCACCACCACCACCACCACCACCACCAACCACCACCACCATTCACTCACTCACTCACCACTCACTCACCACCACCACCACCACCACCACCACCACCACCACCACCACCACCACCACCACCACCACCACCACCACCACTCCACCACCACCACCACCACCACCACCACCACCACCACCACCACCACCACCACCACCACCACCACCACCAATCACCACCACCACCACCACCACCACCACCACCACCACCACCACCACCACCACCACCACCACCACCACCACCACCACCACCACCACCAATAACCACCACCACCACCACCACTCACCACCACCACCAATAAATAAATAAACCACCACCACCACCACCACCACCACCACCACCACCACCACCACCACCACCACCACCACCACCACCACCACCACCACCACCACCACCACCACCACCACCACCACCACCACTCACCACCACCACCACCACCACCACCACCACCACCACCACCAATCACCAATCACCACCACTCACCACCACACTTACTCACTCACCACCACCACCACCACCACCACCACCACCACCACCACTCACCACCACCACCACCACCACCACCACCACCACCACACCACCACCACCACTCACCACCACCACCACCACCACCACCACCACCACCTACCACCACCACCACCACCACCACCACCACCAATCACCACCACTCACTCACCACCACCACCACCACCACCACCACCACCACCACCACCACCACCACCACCACCACCACCACCACCACCACCACCACTCACCACCACCACTCACACCACCACCACCACCACCACCACCACCACCACCACCACCACTCACCACCACTCACTCACCACCACCACTCACTCACTCACCACCACCACCACCACCACTCACTCACCACCACCACCACCACCACCACTCACTCACTCACTCACCACTCACCACTCACCACTCACTCACCACCACTCACTCACTCACTCACTCACCACTCACTCACTCACTCACTCACTCAGAGATACTGCTCACCTTAGAAAGTATCAAAGCATACCGCTGATTATTGCGTGACTTCAAATCAGTTCTGGAGAGTCCCATTGTTGTGTGTATGGTGTCCACATGGTCCAAACACACCAAGACATTCGTAAAGAGGGCAAACAAAGCCTATTCCCCCTCAGGAAACTAAAAAGATTTGTCATGGGTCCTGAGATCCTCAAAAGCTTCTACAGCTGCAACATCGAGAGCATCCTGACTGGTTGCTTGGCCTCCGAACGCAAGGCACTACAGAGGGTTGTGCGTACGGCCCAGTACATCACTGGTGCTAAGCTGTCTGCCATCCAGGACCTCTACACCAGGCGGTGTCAGACGAAGGCCCTGAAGATTGTCAAAGACCCCAGCCACCCCAGTGATAGACTGTTCTCTCTACTACCGCATGGCAGGCAGTACTGGAGTGCCAAGTCTAGGACAAAAAGGCTTCTCAACAGTTTTTACCCCCAAGCCATAAGACTCCTGAACAGGTAATCAAATGGCTAACCTGGCTATCTGCATTGTGTCCCACCACCCACCACCCACCACCTGCCAACCCCTCTTTTACACTGCTGCTACTTTCTGTTCATCATATATGCATAGTCACTTTAACCATATCTACATGTATATACTACCTCAATCAGCCTGACTAACCGTGTCTGTATGTAGCCTCGCTACTTTTATAGTCTCACTACTGTATGTAGCCTCGCTACTTTTATTGTCTCGCTACTGTATGTAGTCTCGCTACTGTATGTAGCCTCGCTACTTTTATAGTCTCGCTACTGTATATAGCCTCGCTACTTTCATAGTCTCGCTACTGTATATAGCCTCACTACTTTTATAGTCTCACTACTGTATATAGCCTCTCTACTTTTATAGTCTCACTACTGTATATAGCCTC
The DNA here is from genome assembly GCF_036934945.1 of Oncorhynchus masou masou. Lineage (NCBI taxonomy): Eukaryota > Metazoa > Chordata > Actinopteri > Salmoniformes > Salmonidae > Oncorhynchus > Oncorhynchus masou. The sequence continues at coordinate 27,495,007 of NC_088220.1, read as the reverse complement.
GGTACTTTTATAGTCTCGCTACTGTATATAGCCTCGCTACTTTTATAGTCTCACTACTGTATATAGCCTCGGTACTTTTATAGTCTCGCTACTGTATATAGCCTCACTACTTTTATAGTCTCACTACTGTATATAGCCTCGGTACTTTTATAGTCTCGCTACTGTATATAGCCTCGCTACTTTTATAGTCTCGCTACTGTATATAGCCTCACTACTTTTATAGTCTCACTACTGTATATAGCCTCTCTACTTTTATAGTCTCGCTACTGTATATAGCCTCTCTACTTTTATAGTCTCACTACTGTATATAGCCTCTCTACTTTTATAGTCTCACTACTGTATATAGCCTCTCTACTCATATATGTTCGCTACTGTATATAGCCTCTCTACTTTTATAGTCTCACTACTGTATATAGCCTCTCTACTTTTATAGTCTCACTACTGTATATAGCCTCTCTACTTTTATAGTCTCACTACTGTATATAGCCTCTCTACTTTTATAGTCTCACTACTGTATATAGCCTCTCTACTTTTATAGTCTCACTACTGTATATAGCCTCTCTACTTTTTTAGTCTCACTACTGTATATAGCCTCTCTACTTTTATAGTCTCACTACTGTATATAGCCTCTCTACTTTTATAGTCTCACTACTGTATATAGCCTGTCTTTTTACTGTTGTTTCATTTCTTTACTTACCTTTTGCTCAACTAATATATTTTTTGCACCATTGGTTAAAGCCTGTAAGTAAGCATTTCACTGTAAGTTCTACCTGTTGTATTCTCCGCACGTGAAAAATAAACTTTGATTTGATGTGTCTCTCCTGAAACTTGGTCTCTAGTGTGTGTGTTTTCTGTTTAGTGTGTCTGTGTGTGTGTTTGCGTGTGTGTTGTCATTGTTTTGTGTTCCATCATCTCTCACCTTAAACTCAGTCTCTATGTTAGCCAGTCTGGCCAGTTCGTTGCTGAGCTCCAGCGAGGTGAATACAGGGTCCTCACTAGACAGGGACAGGTAGGCAGCACTGGCCAGCCCTTTATAAGCGTTCATCCTGGAGCGCGAGTGGCTGAACGAGTCCCTTCTCTGCTTCTCTGCACACTCATTGCAGTTACAGAAGTAGTCATGAGGCCTCTCAATGCGGGCCCCCTTGGTGAGCAGGATATGTACAATCTCATATTCCTGACAGTGTGCTGCTAGGATGATAGGGGTGACGTCGTGAGAAAACCGAGTCCCGTCTTCGTCGTAAGCGTAAAAATCGTCATCCCGTAGCTCCTGTTCAAGGGGACTCAGAGTGAGCCGCAGCCCCTGGCTAAATGCCGGGTTCCCCAATATGGCTTCCACAATACGCACATACCCTTTAGATATAGCCAATAGGAGCCCGTCACCCACTCTGGCTTGCCCCTCCTTCTTTAACAACAGCTCAGTCACTTCCAAGTGTTCGTTTCCCACCGCCAGCTGCAATGCATTCTGGCCCATGTAGTCCACACAGTTGAAGTTAAGGGTCTTGGACTCCTCCAGCATCTTGCGGACCACTGGGATGTTGCCGTACTCAGCGGCATCAAGGAAACCCTCTTCCTCGGGCGTCAGGGCCGAGCCACGCTCGTTAAACATGTAGGCGGGCCCTCGCACGGCTTGGCGACGCCCCTTCTCCCGCACTGTGGTGTGTCTCCGATGCATGGCTTCCATTCTAGAGAAGGGGGAGGAGGGAGGGAGGGTGAGAGAGAGATAGAAATGGTTAAGCAAGGGGTAACCCTCTCCTGCTGTTAATGACCAAAAGCCTCATGGGTGGAAGGTTAATCATATTTTTCACAATTTCATTATTATTAAAGTTTAAAGGGAGAGAGAGAGAGAGAGAGAGAGAGAGAGAGAGAGAGAGAGAGAGAAAGACAGAGAGAGCGAGAGAGAGCGAGAGAGAGAAAGACAGAGAGAGAAAGAGAGAGAGGGAGACTGCTGTCACCCACAGCACATGGCCGACAGCAGAGCCTGGACCTGCTAGATCCTGGGACAGATCAGGGCCCTGAGACAAAAATAATGATTTTCCAGAGAAGATCCATATCTCAGGGAACTAGACCCATTACTAAGGTTTAAAAATAACCTCAACTGGACACCAAACTGAGGCAGTGAAGGCAGTGAGGCAGAGATCCTGGACTTCCTGACAGGCCGCCCCCAGGTGGTAAGGGTAGATAACAACACTTCCACCACACTGATCCTCAACACAGGGGCCCCTCAGGGTGCGTGCTCAGTCCCCTCCTGTACTCCCTGTTCCCTCATGACTCCATGGCCAGGCACGACTCCAACACCATCATTAAGTTTGTCGATGACACAACAGTGGTAGGTCAGGTTTAATTGAGAGAAATAGAGAGAGAGAGAGAGAGAGAGAGAGAGAGAAATGAAAGAAAGAGGGAGGGAGAGAGAGGGAGGGTTGTCCTACTAGGAAAACAAATCAGAATGCTGAGTGCTGAGTAGAACTCCTTAGACCGTAAGAAAGCGCACGTGTGTGTGTGTGTGTGTGTGTGTGTGTGTGTGTGTGTGTGTGTGTGTGTCTGTGCGCGTTTGATTGCATGAGTGAGTGTGAAGAGAGTCAAATTCCCCATCTAAAACCCAACAAGATCGTACAGCTGCACATCAGCCTCTGCCTCGCTGAGCTTCAGTGACCAGAGCTCGGTGATGACCAGTGGTTATCTGACCGCATCAATCAACCACCCATCTCAGGTGGCAGGGGTTATAGATCAGCACTTCTGATTGGTTGAATAGACAATAGGATCCCAAAGACTACCTACATTAATTACAAATACTATTAGCAAATACTATGTCTGCCACAAATACTATGTAGGCCTACCAGAGTGGCCTACATAGTATTTGTGGCAGATTATCAAATTATTATCAAATATCAAAATTATCAAAATTATCAAATAGCCACAGTAGCCTACTTGGCTATTCAAATCAAATTTTATTTGTCACATTCGCCGAATACAACAGGTGTAGTAGACCTTACAGTGAAATGCTTACTTACAAGCCCTTAGTCGAGGTAATTGAGGTAATATGTACATGTAGGTAGAGTTATTAAAGTTATTTAAGGGGCAATGCAAATAACAGGTACAATCTCAGGGTTCACAGTAAACACGTGCTGGTAGTTGCATAGAATTTTCACAAAGTTCTAGTTTGTGCTCAGCAGACCTGAAATTTGCTCAGTGCCCAAAAACATTTGAGGGAACATGGGCCAGCATCCCCGTGGAACACTTTCGACAGCTTGTAGAGTCCATGCCCTGATGAATTGAGGCTGTTCTGAGGGCAAAAGAGGGTGCAACTCAATATTAGGAAGGTGTTCTTAACATTTTGTACAATCAGTGTATATTTCACTCCAATATGTCTCTGCTTCGAATTCTCTACTGTCTCCATCTGCTCATATTTCATGTCTGATTCCAATGTGAAATATAATTATCTTCCATCATTATAGACATCAGCCCAATTGAATTGCAATCAGAGGGAAAGTTGGCGAGAGAGAGAGAGAGAGAGAGAGATAGAGAGGGTGAGAGAGGGTGAGTGAGGGAGAGAGAGAGAGAGGGTGAGTGAGGGAGAGAGGGAAAACAAAGAGAAAAAAGAGAGAGAAGGTGCAGAAATGGATGAATGAGAAAGCTGTGAAGACAGGTTGTTGGGTGAAGTTTAGGTTTGTATTCCTGGTCCTCTCTCTGTTGCTTCTCTCAGTCACACACACACACACACACACACACACACACACACACACACACACACACACACACACACACACACACACACACACACACACACACACACACACACACACACACACACACACACACACACACACACACACACACACACACACACACACACACACACACACACACACACACACACACACACACACACACACCTTTTCATCAGTGAGCTCTCTTCATGTTGTCAGTCCCACATCCTTTGATGCCACTGGGCTGTGAGCAGGCTGACAGAGCAGTTAACACTATGTAGTGGCTGTTATCTACGCTGGCTCAGAGGAACAGAGAAACCATCCATTAACCATTAACTCCACAACCAGTAGCCCCACTGAGACTTTGTAGTCACGCACGCACGCATACACACACACACACAGGTCAGGTCATAGGTTATGTTTAAATGATAAAGTCAATCTTAATGTGACTTGGAATTTAAAGGAACAGCGACGAGACTAGTGCAAAACATATGGTGAAGGAAACTCTGTCATGTTTCCACCAATGCGATGCTTTTTAACTATAGTAGTACATGAAAGAAGAATAAAGTTAGCTGCCTGGACAATTGTTTCCCTGTTAGATAATGATAACTAGTGATGGTGATGAACAAGCGAGGTGTTTATGAAACATCATCTCCTGGCTCCATTAACCCACCACATTCACTAGCTTGAAAAAAAGTATAATTTGAAAACCCAATTCTACTATTGCCCAAAGTAAAATATATATATTTTTGAAATAACACAATTCATGTTGGTTTTTATTTGATTTTAGTTCATTTTGGAGTCGAAGATAATAGTTTCTGTATAGTTTTAGTTTGTTAATTATTTTATTTCAGTTTAGTAAATAGATTTTTCATAATTAGTTTTGTTTTTTGTTTCAGTTTCAGTTTACTATAATAACACGCACACACACAAACTCACACACACACAAACTCACACACACACAAACTCACACACACACAAACTCACACACACACAAACTCACACACACAAACTCACACACACACAAACTCACACACACACAAACTCACACACACACAAACTCACACACACACAAACTCACACACACACAAACTCACACACACACAAAAAAAAAATCAGTTTAAGATCAAAGACCAGTAGCTACATTAAAGAGAGAATAAGAAGTAGCAATGTTCTATCTCAGCCTGGGCTTTGGTCAGACCTAACTGAGAGCATGCGTGCTTCCTCTATTCAAAGACTGCTTTCAAGGTTAATGGTACGGTATCAAAGAGCAGACACGGTGCTGAGAGATCAAACGCAAACACACTGCAGACCTACATTGGGAATATCTCCTATTACATTTCCAATAGACTATCTTGTCAAACTGGCTCATTTGCATACGGGCTCATTTGCATGTTTACATGTTTACATCTCTGGTATCAATCAAGTCTCTCTCAACTCAAGGACAGACAGGCACCACGAACACGCTGTTGTGGTAGAATCCGTTACCCTCCCCGTGGTGTCAAAGGCCCGAGTTAAGGCTTGCATGGTTCGCTGGGGTAGCACTTAACTTGGATAGTCCATTTGTAGATTCTCTACAGACGATGAGTAACATTTCAACTAACTATCAACTAACACTTACACTAGCCTATACCTTAACCCTTATTCTAAACCAAACCTTAGTAAGCAGTTGTTTATCAACAGATAGTTTGTTGACAGTATGGCCATCTGTAGAGCATCTACAGATGGACTATCCAGACTATCCACATAAAGTGTGACCCCTGGATCTGACTGAGGGGTTCGATTTATTTAGTTATTGGAATTAATTTTAGGGGATGGAATCCCCCTTCTCAGTCTTTAAAAAGGACACATAGGCCCACTCAACTATTTTAACTGAGAATACAACATTACAATGCAAGAAATAATAACAAAAAGTAATAGTGACAGAAGAAATCTGTTAAAAATATTGAGTTACTGGTGCCGGGGAACTACAGTAGAACGCTGTCACTGGACAACACACCAACAAGGAACTACAGTAGAACGCTGTCACTGGACAACACACCAACAAGGAACTACAGTAGAACGCTATCACTGGACAACACACCAACAAGGAACTACAGTAGAACGCTGTCACTGGACAACACACCAACAAGGAACTACAGTAGAACGCTGTCACTGGACAACACACCAACAAGGAACTACAGTAGAATGCTGTCACTGGACAACACACCAACAAGGAACTACACTGGACAACACACCAACAAGGAACTACAGTAGAACGCTGTCACTGGACAACACACCAACAAGGAACTACAGTAGAACGCTGTCACTGGACAACACACCAACCACCGCTGTGTGCTCTCTGTAGCCTATGTTGAGGTCCAGGGTGAAAACACTAAAGCCCCATACATGACCAATGGGAGGAGTATATCTGGGTGGAATATGTCTGCACAATCCCAATATATAAGCAATCAAAAAATATGGCATTACTGTATTCACTCATCGTGAATAACATTTTGAGTATCCTATACATACACAACCCCACATGATTCAGTTTCCTGAATCCTTCTTTAACAACTAATTGTGTTTCCACATATTTGAATACGGTATAAACTTGTCTGAATGAATAAAAGAGTGGACTCACGGTGGCTGGGTCTCGCTGCTGTCTCGCGACGGCTCTAGTAGCTTAGCTGGATCTGTGCAGTGGTTCGCGTAATCATCTTGGTCCTGTCCGCGGGGGAGTCGCTGTCCGCGGTCCTGAAACGCTGCAGAGGGGACAGCTGCCGGGCAGTTTTCAGCGGCGGCTGCTGCGCGCGAATTCTGACTTTGGCGGAACGGAGCGCGTGTCTTCGTCAGGCGCTGGGTGAACTTTGGCGGGGTGAAGCGTGGGGAGTACCCAGGTTTGCAGTCCTCTTGAGACGGGTGGAGGCAGTCCTGAGGAGCCGGGGCTGGGTCTCGAAGCACCGGGGGACTGGAGAAGTCCGGCTGCCGTGGAGGAGAGGGGGTTCCGGGGAGACCGGGTGGAGATGGACAGGGAGAGCACCGGAGCTGCGCTAGCTCGGTGCTGTCGTTTTCCTCTCCTTTGTCAGACATCGGGAGAAATCGCAAGCAGCATAGGTTAGAGTTGTTATTTAAATATAGCGACAAAATTCTACATCTGAGACACAGGACATATATATATATATATATATACATTCAGGTCAGGCTCAACAAGTTGAAGGCACAAGTTAATATTTTTCTCCAGCACGGGTTGGGACCGATAGCACCACTGTTTCGCGCAGCAACTCTCACGCACACGCAACAGGGAAGTCTACCCTAATTAACACAGACACACACCACACAGACACACACAGACACACACACACACACACACACACACACACACACACACACACACACACACACACACACACACACACACACACACACACACACACACACAGCAAACGCAACTATCATATTTAAAATGCTAAATTGGGTGAAAAAAATAGGCCCTGAGATGGATGAAATCCTGAGTGCTTAGGCTGAAATAATACAACTGATACAGGCATTCAACAAGGGTGCTCAGCTCTGGACTATAATCTAGCACATTCTACCCACTAGCCTGTATTCTATGAATATTTCATTGTAGATTAATTAGAGCATAATGCAGCATGAGGTCCTTATAGGAGTTTTAAAGGTGAAGCATGCAGAATGCAATTCTAATTGGTCAACTGGCTGGCTTTAGGTTTCTTAAATATAGTCCTCGTAAAGCCCTAACTGACATGGTTAAATCCTTGGTGGTTTAGTAGTAAGAACTTGTCCAGTTGAGAGCTGCAGGCCTAATGGATTGGCGATATCCAACTGCCAGCCTAATAAAGAATGAAATGCTCGCCTTGTCTTTCATCGTCTGTTTGCTATGGAAAGAGATTCCCCTCTTTCAATTTGGCAGGCCCGTGTGAACGGGGTCGGGGTCACCCCTTTTGTGAAGACCTACTTGAAACGTATTTTGGTGGGAGGGTTTCTGTCACGTGTTTTAATGATTATAATTTAATAAAATCACCTGCTGTTGTGTCGGTGTATCTACCAGTAGACTTCACTCAGCTGTGCTATAAGGATGAAGAAGTCCAGAACAGAAAGTGAAGGTTCCACTTGAAATAATATCCCCAATATTCCCCATAACCTAACTACACAATAAATTAAGTTGTAGCCTACACATAGGCTTTATTATGGTTTTCTAATTTAGGCTGCTATGGGTAACTTAAACCTGTTAAAGTCTGACGCCCTCTGGTGGCATTTTCTAAACAACACATAATATTGCATACTACCCACAAAGTACATTTCTGTTTCAAAACTATAAATCCTATGAACACATGCGTAGTGCTATTAGAAAGTTAAGATCTGTGTAATTCTGATAAAGGTGGCAGAAACAATGTGACTACTACGGAACCCCAGATGCATCAGACCAATCAAAAGAAAACAAAATGTCCAATTTTTTTTTTTATGGGGTGGGGCTCCCCCAATTGTCCCAATGTTGGGGAATAAGAGGTTTGAAAGTCTAAGTTTTGAGATAAAACAATTACTGTTCCAAAAGGAATTTACCAAATGGTGATGCTCTCAACATTTGTAAATTCCTATTGGAACATGGCCATTTTCCTCCTTACATTAATGATATACGTGTGAGGAGAAAGCTGACATCTCTACCTATCCATCAATGAAAATATATCCTCTGTCTGATTCCCATCCACCAGATAGCAGTATGAGATCACATGACGTCTCCCTGCCACTTGAAACATGTTAAGTCTGGCTTGGGTAGTGAGTCACTGTGCCTGTCATGCCCTGACCTTAGAGATCCTTATTATTCTCTATGTTTGGTTAGGGCAGGGTGTGACTCGGGTGGGAAAGTCTATGTTTTCTATTTCTTTGTTTTTGGCCGTGTGGTTCCGAATCAGAGGCAGTTGTCTATCGTTGTCTCTGATTGGGGATCATATATAAGTTGTCATTTTCCTTTTGGGTTTTGTGGGATCTTGTTTTCTGTTTAGTGTCTGTGCCTGACAGAACGGTGCGCTTTCAAGTTTGTTATTTTGTTTGAGTGTTTTTTGAATATTAAAATCATGAACACTTTCCACGCTGCGCTTAGGTCCACTCTTCATTCAACAAACGAGAGCCGCTACAGTGCCAAAATATCTGAATGGATTTTCAAGTGTCACATCTTAAAATGACCTTCATAATCAGGGCTTTCAAGTCAAGGAGTTTGTTAAAAAAATAAGACACATACAGTTGAAGAAGCTTCAAACTTCATTACCAATTAACTTGTACTATTGTAAACAATGAGCTAGCTAAACAGAGCATGTGGAGGATGCATACAAGGTAATGTGGATGATAAGGAAATTAATTGATTTACAATGACCATCAGGGTGTACCCTTTCCATGCATACTAAATGTTTGCACTTTTGGTGATTTGACCTACATTGCAAAATTAAGGCAATTCATACCATTTTAAAAACAATACATTCACTTATTTCACAACAAACTGTGTGCCGTCAGGCCCCTACACCACTACCACATATCTACAGTACTAAATCCATGTGTACATGTGGGCCTAGTGCGCATGTCATCGTGTGTGTGTATGCGTGTCTATGCCTCTGCCTGTGTTGCTTCACAGTCACTGCTGTTCCATAAAGGTGTATTTTTATCTTTTTTTAAAATCAAATTTTACTGCTTGCATCAGTTACCTGATGTGGAATAGAGTTCCATGTAGTCATGGCTCTTTGTAGTACCGTGCGCCTCCCATAGTCTGTTCTGGACTTGGGGACTGTGAAGAGACCTCTGGTGGCATGTCTTGTGGGGTATGCATGGGTGTCCGAGCTGTGCGGATATTTTGTCACGAAAAGATGCTCGACTATGCATATAATTGACAGCTTTGGAAAGAAAACACTCTGACGTTGTAAGGGTTTTCCTCTGGTGAAGGAGAAACGGACCAAAATGCAGCGTGGTGGTTATTTATGTTCTTTAATAAAGGAACTAGACATGAAATAACAAACAAAACAATAAATTAACCAAAACCTAAACAGTCCTATCTGGTGTAGAGACAGGAACAATCACCCACAAACACACAGTGAAACCCAGGCTACCTAAATATGGTTCCCAATCAGAGACAATGACTAACACCTGCCTCTGATTGAGAACCATATCAGGCCAGACATAGAAATAGACAAACAAGACATCCAACATAGAATGCCCACTCAGATCACACCCTGACCAACCAAAACATAGCAAACTATGGTCAGGGTGTGACAGTACCACCCCCAAGGTGCGGACTCCGGCCGCAAAACCTGAACCTATCGGGGAGGGTCTGGGTGGGCATCTGTCCGCGGTGGCGGCTCTGGTGCTGGACGTGGCCCCCACTTCTCCGTAGTCTTAGTCCCCTACCTTGTCCGCTTCCGTGGCCTCCTAGCCACGGCGACCCTACTTAATGACACTGGACTGAGGGGCAGCTCGGGGCAGAGGGGCAGCTCGGGACAGAGGGGCAGCTTGGGACAGAGGGGCAGCTCGGGACAGAGGGGCAGCTCGGGACAGAGGAACAGCTCGGGACAGAGGGGCAGCTCGGGACAGAGGGGCTCTTCAGACTCCGGCAGCACAGGAGAGGAGGAAGGCTCTGGCAGATCCTGGAAGAGTCTGGCTGACTGGCGGATCCTGGCTGACTGGCGGATCTGGAAGAGTCTGGCTGACTGGCAGATCTGGAAGAGTCTGGCTGACTGGCGGATCCTTTCCAGATGGGTTAGGGCAGTGTGCAGTGTTGAACATCTTTCCCTATAAGCATGCTGAAAGTTTGTTGTCAATTTGTTTACTGTAAAATAGCATTGTATCTGGTCAAACACTATTCTTTACAAAAGTTTAATAAGGGTTGGTAACAGGCTGATTGGTCGATTATCACATATATTATCAAGCATTTCACACATGCTATCTAGATACTGACTGTTAGCACTTGGTGGTCTATAGCAGATTCCCACCAGAATGGGCTTTAGGTGAGGCAGATGACCCTGCAGGCATATTACATTTGACATGCGATTCTCTCTAATTTTTACAGGAATGTGGATCTGAATATATATAGCAACACCTCCACCATTGGCATTTCTATATTTTCTGTAAACATTATAACCTTGTTTTGCTACCACTGTATCATCAAATGTTTTATCTAAGTGAGTTTCAGAGATGGTCAGAATATGAATGTCATCTGTTACGAGCAAATTATTGTTTCTTAAGCTACATATGTTAACGTGGGCTAATTTGAGCACTTTTCTTCCGGGATGCTTGCTTGTTTTTATTGCTTTACTCGGATGCTTAGCAGCAGTAGATGTGCTGATATTCTTTATGTTAGTGCAGGGTGAGCTGCACACAGTGGACTTCCTCCTAGTGCACACTGGCTCAGTGTTATCAGTATAACTCTGGTTCATAGGCACATGATACCTGTATACAATAGCTGTAGGATCAGCAGAGGCATTCAGAACAGTTAGAGGGTCATAAATTAGATGACTTATGTTGTGTCTACCCACACCCCTTGTGTAATGTACATTTGCTGAAGCATTGTGACAAAAGGTATCGAAATTGTCAACAAAAGTTACACCCATTGAGCTGCAATAATCACGTAGCCAGTTGTGAACAGAAAGAATCCTGCTGAAGTGTTCAATGCCACGATTCAGAGAGGGCACAGGGCCAGATATGATGGGTCTTTTGTTAGTGTCTAGCAGGGACTCAATCAGCTCTTTAAAATCCAGTTTCAACTGTTCAGAGCTGCCCTTCATAATGTCATTAAAACCCACACGGACTACGATAGAATCGATTTCCATGTCCTGACAAAGTGCATTCGGGAGAAGCTTAGTAATGTAATTTACACTTGCTCCTGGATAGAACATTGTTTTTGCACCAGGAACGGTCACATTTCTTACCATGGAACTGCCCAAAATCACGGCTGGCGAGAAGGACGAGGAAATCCGCCCACTACCACACTTCACAGGATTCAGGCCTCCTACAGAGGGAAAAGCCCCACTCGATCCAGAGCAGGGATGGAAGGTTGCCAACGTTGACTTCGAAATTGTAGTAGTAGACACTGCAGCCATAGACACAGACATCCCCAGCGACGAAGGTGCAGGAAGATCAGGCTCCTGGATGCGAAACTATTCCCTGTTTGTATCCCCTCCATTGGGAGTGTAGACTGCTTTGCGGGAGGTTTCTGTCTTCGGCTTCCACGGTTTGTGACATGCGACCATCGTTGATTACCCTTTACCTCATGCTGTGCCCCATCAACTCCGCTATCAGATGGGAGAGCTCCGGGCAAAACCGTCCAGTTGGATAAGGCGGAGATGCATCCAACAAGCGCAAACGCCGTCCAGCCACCGGTGTAGAAACTTTTAGCATTCCATTCTGCGTTTTCCCCAGTTTCTTACGAAGGCTGGCGACCTGCGTGATCAAGGAAGCAACCTCAAGCCAATAATCCTCAGCAAGATTCTAGTGACATTGCACAGCAGTAAGATTTGAGTTCCATTTCCAAAAAGACAAGGCATGAAGCTTTCAAATGATATCGAACTTTTTATATCTGATTAATTATTTTTTGGGGTACCCCCTCAAGCTCACCGGGCATCACAACAGGATAATTATTGTGATGTGGGAGTGGACAGTCAGTGTGTGTGTGTGTGTGTGTGTGTGTGTTTGTGTGCAAGTCTGTGTGTATTTGTGTATGCAAGGGTTTGTGCATGTGTGTGTGGTCTGGGGCAGGATATCTGGCATGGCTGGTACGTTCTGGGAATAGCTGCAGGAGGTGTCCTGCCCCTAATTAGATATACAGACCAATTAGTCACGTTCACCAAGGTCTCCCTGATCCTTGCTGACACCACAAACACACAGACACTACCTCTGATCCACAGCAAAAGACTACACTACACACACTACCTCTGATCCACAGCAGAACACTGTATAGACACCACAGATAGACACACACCTCTCTCTCTCTCTCTCTCTCTCTCTCTCTCTCTCTCGCTCTCTCTGATACACAGTAGAACACAACAAAAACACATGACAGAGAAGAGAGAAAGAGAGAGACAGATAGACAGGCCTGAACTCTCCTGTCACTGAGAGAAAGCAGGTCTGAACTCTACTGTCACTGAGAGTAAACAGGCCTGAACACTCCTGTCGCTGAGAGTAAACAGGTCTGAACTCTCCTGTCACTGAGAGTAAACAGGTCTGAACTCTCCTGTCACTGAGAGTAAACCTCATACCATCTTGTTCCACACGGCAGCCCTCACACACATTCTCTAATCTACTGCAGAGCACAATTTATCACACACACACGCACAAACGTGATCTTGCATGCCTGTACACACACACACACACACACACACACACACACACACACACACACACACACACACACACACACACACACACACACACACACACACACACACACACACACACACACACACACACACACACACACACACACACACACACACACACACACACACAATTTCTGACCAACACATAAAACACACTAGGTAAAAATTCCCTCCCTCTTCTCTACCTTCAGTTCATCCTCCCTTTGCTTTATTCATGTATTCATCCTCCTTTCTTCCTCACTTCAAAGCCCAGGTACATACTACAATCAGTATTCCATATGCCAACTCAGAGACATACAGAAAAACTTCAGGGCTTATGACAGACTGGTCTTACATCCAAGCCAAGATCCAAAGGGACTGTTTTTTTTTTTTACACAGTTCCCACTTTTAAGGACTCTCAGCTCAATCCCTGTGCACACCTGTATGGACCAGTCTTGGTCATGACCCAGTATTGGTTACTGACAGCGGTAACAGCTCCACTAAATTCCTTTGAGTCGAAGCGCTAGATTCAATCCGATTGCCCTGTTTTAGTCTACGCACCGTTTAAAAGCAATGTTCCCAAGTTCAGGGAGACGCATTCACGGTACACGCTGCATACATCGGTTCAATGGGAAATGCATTCACGGTACATGCTGCATACATCGGTTCAATGGGAGACGCATTCACGGTACATGCTGCATACGGTACACGCTGCATACATCGGTTCAATGGGAAATGCATTCACATTACACGCTGCATACATCGGTTCAATGGGAAATGCATTCACGGAATACGCTGCATACATCGGTTCAATGGGAAATGCATTCACGGTACACGCTGCATACATCGGTTCAATGGGAAATGCATTCACGGAATACGCTGCATTCATCGGTTCAATGGGAAATGCATTCACATTACACGCTGCATACATCGGTTCAATGGGAAATGCATTCACGGTACATGCTGCATACATTGGTTCAATGGGAGATGCATCCACATTACATGCTGCATACATCGGTTCAATGGGAGATGACCTTTACATGTCAATCTCGCTACAACATTGATCATAAACACCTCTGAGCGTTAGTCCGTTTTTCAGATCCACCCAGACAGTCAGAGGAATGCATTATGCTGTTCTTTATGCAAAACACACTATCCCTCACTCAGAATAGAAACACACTGTCAAAACATGACTGCCATATTCAACCTTGGATAGAGTGGAGATAATTATGTCCTCAAGGAAATATATCAAGCCTGCCCTTTCTTAAAGCCTCAGGCACATTTTTTTTAAAAATGTAACCTTAATTTAACTTGGCAAGTCAGTTAAAAACAAATTCTTAATTACATTGACGGCCTACACCGGCCAAACCCAGATGACACTAGGCCAATTATGCTCCGCCCTATGGGACTCACAATCACGTCCGGTTGTGATACAGCCTGGAATCAAACCAGTGTATGTAGTGATGCCTCTTGCACACTTAAGCAGTGAGATGCAGTGCTTTAGACCGCTGCACCACCCGGGAGTCTCCACCTAATCCAGACATGCAAGAACACAAAGCATGTTGCATTGGTATACAGTACAGAGTAAATATCTTTCATCCTCTTTTAGTGTTAAGCCTATCCCAAACCTTAACCCTTACCATAACCATTTAGAGTTAATGCCTAAACTTAACCCTAACCTTTAGAAATCAGTGTTAACCTTAAACATGTTGACATTTGTTGACATTTGCAATCATTTTGAAATGTGATGTTTGAGAAACATGGATGAACGTCTAATTCTGATGTGAGACTGTGAGAGCTGGTTGTTTGAAGTGGTCAACAGGGTGGGACTTCCTATGGGTTGAGGAAGGATCACATAATTCCATCCAGGTCGGGAGGAGGGATCAGCCAATGAATTATACTCATGAGCAAACATTCCATAACTGCAGGTAGCACCAAATCGCCAACCCTGGGTTTATACCTGTTCAAAACCACACCCTCCGGGTGGTAGTGTGCACCGTTTCAGTTTGTGTGCCAACTTATAGAAGTAGTAGAAGAAGAAAATGGACTTCTTCAAAATGGAGATGGCCTCAATGCTCTCACAAACACCATAATGGGACAGATACAATGTAGCTCTATGGTTAATAATTTCTTGCCTCTCTTACCTACTTCCTGATTACAGAACCCTTCTGTCTCTGGGTCTGTAATGGACCTTAATATTGCAGAGTAGCGATGACACACAGATATTGCAGTAACCACTATCAAAACAATAAAGGAGAGCCGCTCACTCCAGGAGCTCAGATACAAGATATATTTTCCTTGATTATTTAAACATTGGACACACACACACACACACACACACACACACACACACACACACACACACACACACACACACACACACACACACACACACACACACACACACACACACACACACACACACACACACACACACACACACACACACACACACACACCAGTGCCATGGACAGCCACATGACATTTAGCAACATTGTTTCCACTAAATTGTTTGTTTATAGTGTATTAAACTTTACAGTATTTATATAGCCTCATTGATTTGATGATGTCAAAATGTTTAAGTTGAAATAGTGCTGGAATAGCAGAGGCAGTGCTCCTGTTGTCTTTGTGCTGACATGAGGTAACTCTGTGGTTCTAAATGAGTGTCTAGTAAACTGTTGAAAACATGAACTTGCATGACCATACTGCAGGTCACAGAACTCTTTGTTACATGGAATATTTGCTTTGTGGACTCCGGTTTTGTGATGAAGCAAATGTATGTGTAGTTGAATTTCAACCGCCACTGTGTGACTGTTGTCTTTTTGTTGTCACAGCCTTTTTATGTATGACAGTGGAGTATGAGCGAATAGGTTATAGAGCAAACAAGGCAATTATCACAACATACTGCAGGCTTCAGGCTTCCTCAGTGATTTTACCCACACGCCGCTGCTGTCATTTGTTACACCTTATTTGCTAGTTTTTATGTCACTTCTTCCAACTTGGGCAGTAACACATAATATGATGAGTCAGGTCATAGGTTATGTTTAAATGATAAAGTCGATCTCAATGTGACTTGGAATTTAAAGGAACAGCGACGAGACTAGTGCAAAGCATATGGTGAAGGAACCTCTGTCATGTTTCCACCAATGCGATGCTTTTTAACTATAGTAGTACATGAAAGAAGAATAAAGTTAGCTGCCTGGACAATTGTTTCCCTGTTAGATAGTGATAACTAGTGATGGTGATGAACAAGCGAGGTGTTTATGAAACATCATCTCCTGGCTCCATTTACCCACCACATTCACTAGCTTGAAAAACCCCCAAAAGATTGTGCACGTCGTGCCTGAAATGCCATGCCACTCACAGTCCCATTATGAATAGGTCCCCAACGGGTGTCTTCCCACCTGCCTGTCAACCATGAATACATGCTCAAATGGTTTCTGTAATGGCATTTAAATCCCACAGGGTCTGCCACACACACACACACACACACACACACACACACACACACACACACACACACACACACACACACACACACACACACACACACACACACACACACACACACACAGGGACAGGGACTGCTCACACACCTCAGCCCCCTTATCTCTCTACATTGTCATTCTCCTTGGGAGTATTCCTCTCTTCTCAGGTTTCTCAAGTGGACATCAGTGTTCTGTCTCCCTCCCCCTCTCTCCCCATAACACTACTCTGTCTCCCTCCCCCTCTCTCCCCATAACACTACTCTGTCTCCCTCCCCCTCTCTCCCCATAACACTACTCTGTCTCCCTCCCCCTTTCTCCCCATAACACAACTCTGTCTCCCTCTCCCCCATAACACTACTTCGTCTCCCTCCCCTCTCTCCCCATAACACTACTCCCCCTCCCCCCTCTGTCTCCCCCATAACACTACTCTGTCCCCCTCTCCCCCCATAACATAACACTACTGTATTTTTCCCCTCTCTCCCATAGCTCTACTCTGTCTCCCTCTCCCCATAACACAACTCTCTCCCCATAACACTAATCTGTCTCCCTCCCCCTCTCTCCCCATAACACTGCTGTCAACTCTACCCTCACTCTCCCTCCTCACCCTCTCCCCCATAACACATAACACTCTGTCTCCCTCCCTCTCTCCCCATAACACTGCTCTCCTTTACCCTCACTCTCCATAACACTGCTGTCTCCCTCTCTCCCCATAACACTCTGTCTCCCTTTACCCTCCCCCATAACACTGCTGTCTCCCTCCCCTCTCTCCCCATAACACTGCTGTCTCCCTACCCTCCCCATAACACAACTCTGTCTCCCTCTCCCCCATAACACAACTCTGTCTCCCCCTCTCCCCCATAACACTGCTGTCTCCCTCAACTCTGTCTCCCTCACCCCTCTCTCCCCATAACACTGCTGTCTCTGTCCCTCCTCTCTCCCCCTACCCCTCTCTCCCCATAACTCTACTCTGTCTCCCTCCCCCATAACACTGCTGTCTCCCTCACCCCTCTCTCCCCATAACACTGCTGTCTCCTTTACCCTCACTCTCCATAACACTGCTGTCTCCCTCACCCCTCTCTCCCCATAACACTGCTGTCTACCCTCACTCTCCATAACACTGCTGTCTCCCTCACCCCTCTCTCCCCATAACACTGCTGTCTCCCTCACCCCTCTCTCCCCATAACACTGCTGTCTCCCTCACCCCTCTCTCCCCATAACACTGCTGTCTCCTTTACCCTCACTCTCCATAACACTGCTGTCTCCCTCCCCCTCTCTCCCCATAACACTGCTGTCTCCTTTACCCTCACTCTCCATAACACTGCTGTCTCCCTCCCCATAACACTGCTGTCCCCTCTCTCCCCATAACTCTAACACTCTGTCCCTCCCCCCTCTCCCCATAACACTGCTGTCTCCCTCACCCCTCCTCTCCATAACACTGCTGTCTCCCTCTCTCCCCATAACACTACTCTGTCTCCCTCCCCCCCTCTACCCTCCCCATAACACTGTCTCCCTCCCCCTCTCTCCCCATAACACTGCTGTCTCCTTTACCCTCACTCTCCATAACACTGCTGTCTCCCTCACCCCTCTCTCCCCATAACACTGCTGTCTCCTTTACCCTCACTCTCCATAACACTGCTGTCTCCCTCCCCCTCTCTCCCTAACACTGCTGTCTCCCTCACCCCTCTCTCCCCATAACACTGCTCTCTCCCTCCCTCTCTCAGCCCTTCATTTTCTCAATCTACTCTTTCCCCTCTGGGGAATCTCTTATCCAGGGGTTTGTGAATAACTTCCCCCTGATATCCACTCATCAACTCAGCCTGACCCACACTACCACTCCCGCACTGCCACACCTGAACCAACCCTAAAACTCACCTTCACCAAACTCAAAACATGCACCCCCACAAACCCTCACATTTACAGTGACTCCCCCTTCCACTCCCCAAATTCACCCCAACCTCAACCCAAGCCACATCCTCCCCTCTACTTTTCACATACAGGGTTCATAATATTAATGTGTGACTGGGCGCTCCACCCCTCTCAATCTTTTGGGAGAAACCTTAGATTAGTGTTTATCTTGTCAGGACTCATCCTCCAGTGACCATCTTTTCCATTTCACACCGTTCTGTTCTAACCAACATCTTAATTTACATATAAAAGCACTTACATTCTGTAAGTAGTTCTAAGAAAATGTCTATAATTACTGTTAAGGCTCCATGGATTGATGAGAAATTGAGAAACTATATAGTTGAAAGAGATGGGGCAAAAGGAGTGGCTAATAAGTCTGGCTATACATCTGACTGGCTTACTTACTGTAAATTGAGAAAATATGTGACTAAACTCAACAAAAGAATAATAAACTTTATTATGTATCCATGATCAACGATACAAAGCATGATGGAAAGAAACTTGAGTACTTTAAATGAAATTAGGGCAGAAAGACAAATTCAACTCCGTCTTTCATCGAATCAGATGGCTTATTCATCACAAAACCATTTGATGTTGCCAATTATTTTAATTATTATGTAATTAGCAAAGTGGGCAAACTTGGGCAGAAAATGCCCATGACAAACAGTACGTAATTATATTCATGCATAAACAACAAATAATGAAAGAAAAGCAGTGCCAGTTTGAATTTTTTAAGTTAGTGTGGGAGGGGTGGTGGATTCAGAGCTATCTATCTAATAGAACTCAAAGGGTTCTTTAATGGTAGCGCATCTCTAATGTCAAACATGTAAAGTGTGGTGTACCACAAGGCAGCTCTCTAGGCCCTCTACTCTTTTCTACTTTTACCAATGACCTGCCACTGGCATTAAACAAAGCATGTGTGTCCATGTATGCTGATGATTCAACCATATACGCATTAGCAACCACAGCTAATGAAGTCACTGAAACCCTTAACAAAGAATTGCAGTCTGTTTTGGAATGGGTGGCCAGTAATAAACTGGTCCTGAACATATCTAAAACTAAGAGCATTCCATTTGGTGCAATTCATTCCATAAGTGCTAGACCTCAGCAGAATCTGGTAATGAATGGTGTGGCTGTTGAACAAGTTGAGGATACTAAATTACTTGGCGTTACCTTAGATTGTAAACTGTCAGGGTCAAAACATATAGACTCAATGGTTGCAAAGATGGGGAGATGTCTAGCTGTAATAAAGAGATGCTCTGCTTTTTTGACACCACACTCCAAAAAGCAAGTTCTGCAGGCTCTAGTTTTGCCAAATCTTGATTATTGTCCAGTCGTGTGGTCCAGTGCTGCAAGGAAAGACCTAGTTAACCTGCAGCAGGCCCAGAACAGAGCAGCACATCTTGCCCTTAATTGTACTCAGAGGTCTGATATAAATTCTATGCATACCTGTCACGACTTCTGCCGAAGTCGGCCCTTCTCCTTGTTCGGGTGGTGTTCGGCGGTCGACGTCACCGGCTTTCTAGTCACCATTGATCCATGTTTCAGTTTCGTTTTGTTTTGTCTGTATTACACACACACACCTGGTTTCTATTACATATCACGTTCCTTATTTAACCCTCTGGCATACATTCCTGTTCTGTCCGTGATTGTTTATGTTGTTAGTGGTTGTGTTTTGTGCTAGTGTTTTTGTATGTTCCTATTTGGAATTTTGCTTGATATTTTGAGTCAACTCAGTTATGTTACTCAATACCTGTGTCCTGCGCCTGAATCCGCTATAACTCTGCACCCAATCGCTGACAATACCAGTCTCTACTGGCTAAGAGTTGAGGAGAAACTGACTGTATCACTTATTTTTATAAGAAACATTAATGTGTAAAAAATCCCAAATTGTTTACATTGTCAACTTACACACATGTCTGACACACACTTATCTCACCAGACATGCAACTAGGGGTCTTTTCATAGTCCCCAAATGCAGAACAAATTCAAGAAAGCATTGATATGTAGGCTACGTGTGCCTTTTTAAAAATGTATGTAGTTCTGTCCTTGAGCTGTTATTGTCTATTGTATTATGTCATTCTGTATTAGGTTTCCTGTTTTGTGTGGACCCCAGGAAGAGAAGCTGCTACTTTAGCAACTGCTAATGGGGACCCTAATAAAATAGCAAATACCAAATTACAACAGGTATCGACACACACATGCACGCAAACACACACACACACACACACATTCTAAATACTTTATTTGAATCCACCAATCAAATTGACTTAAAAAGGAACCAAACATTTCAAAGGTCCCTGTATGCATGGCACTCAAGGGTACAGAAAGCACCTCTTTCTCCAAAACAGCTAGGCTGCCCAAGACAGCTGAAACAGAACAGTACCACCCCAATTGCCTTGCCCTAGTTTTTGTCAGGCCCTCAATCTGGAAGCCACTCACAGCAAGCCTGTGTACATGGCCGAGACTACCAAATATCAGCACCACCAGCTAGCACCCGTGGCTGTCCAAGCGTGCCATGAGGGGCTGTCGGAAAGATATCAGTTTGTCTCTGTGAATGGTTTGTCCTCTGACAAATCAACTGTAAATTCAGTGTTCCTCAAGGTTCTGTTTTAGGACCACTATTGTTTTCACTATACATTCTACTTCTTGGGGATGTCATTCGAAAACATAATGTTAAATTTCACTGCTGTGCGGATGACACACAGCTGTACATTTCAATGAAACATGGTGAAGCCCCAAAATTGCCCTCGCTAAAAGCCCGTGTTTGAAACATAAGGAAGTGGATGGCTGCAAACTTTCTACTTTTAAACTCAAAGAGATCTTCTGTTGGATCTGACAATTAATCTTAATGGTTGTACAGTCGTCTCAAATAAAACTGTGAAACATATCAAGACTGTTTCAAGGACAGCTTTTTTCCATCTACGTAACATTGCAAAAATCACAAACTTTCTGTCCAAAAATGATGCAGAAAAATTAATCCATGCTTTTGTTACTTATAGGTTAGACTACTGCAATGCTCTACCTTCCGGCTACCTGGATAAAGCACTAAATACACTTCAGTTAGTGCTAAATACGGCTGCTAGAATCCTGACTAGAACCCCAAAATGTGATCATGTTACTCCAGTGCTAGCCTCCCTACACTGGGTTCCTGTTAAGGCAAGGGCTGATTTCAAGTTTTTACTGCTAACCTACAAAGCATTACAAGGGTTTGCTCATACCTATCTCTCTGATTTGTCCCTGCCGTACATACCTACACGTACGCTATGGTCACAAGACGCAGGCCTCCTAATTGTCCCAAGAATTTCTAAGCAAACAGCTGGAAGCAGGGCTTTCTCCTACAGAACTCCATTTTATGGAATGGTCTGCCTACCCATGTGAGAGACGCAGACTCGGTCTCAACCTTTAAGTCTTTACTGAAGACTCATCTCTTCAGTGGGTCATATGATTGAGTGTTGTCTGGCCCAGGAGTGTGAAGGTGAACGGAAAGGCTCTGGAGCAACGAACTGCCCTTGCTGTCTCTGCCTGACCGGTTTCACTCTTTCCACTGGGATTCTCTGCCTCTAACCCAATTACAGGGGCTGAGTCACTGGATTACTGGTGCTCTTTCATGCCGTCCCTAGGAGGGGTGTGTCACTTGACTGGGTTGAGTCACTGATGTGATCTTCCTGTCTGGGTTGGCGCCCCCCCCGGGTTGTGCCGTGGCGGAGACCTTTGTGGGCTATACTCGGCCTTGTCTCAGGACCCTTGTGTCAGCACCCTTGACAACTACTGTGATTAGTATTATTTGACCACGCTGGTCATTTATGAACATTTGAACATCTTGGCCATGTTCTGTTATAATCTCCACCCGGCACAGCCAGAAGAGGACTGGCCACCCCTCATAGCCTGGTTCCTCTCTAGGTTTCTTCCTAGGTTTCGGCCTTTCTAGGGAGTTTTTCCTAGCCACCGTGCTTCTACACCTGCATTGCTTGCTGTTGGGGTTTTAGGCTGGGTTTCTGTACAGCACTTTCATATATCAGCTGATGTATGAAGGGC
Source organism: Oncorhynchus masou masou (assembly GCF_036934945.1). Classification (NCBI taxonomy): domain Eukaryota; kingdom Metazoa; phylum Chordata; class Actinopteri; order Salmoniformes; family Salmonidae; genus Oncorhynchus; species Oncorhynchus masou. The sequence goes on along the minus strand of NC_088220.1, from coordinate 27,472,540 downwards.
TATATAAATACATTTGATTTGATTTTGGTAATTAAGCTTCTCCTCTGCAAAGGCCTGCTTGATGTAGCCGTCAAATGAGCAGCCCACTTCCACAATGAGCACCTCCCACTGGCCTCCCCCACAACAATAATATCTGGTACATCATCTACCTGCTCTACAGCACCCGATGTCACAGGAAGGCCAAAAAGATCATCAAGGACAACATCCACCCAAGCCACTGCCTGTTCACCCCGCTACCACCCTGAATGCAAGGTCAGTACAGGTGCATCAAAGCTGGGACTGAGAGACTGAAAAATATCTTCTATCTCAAGGCCATCGGACTGTTAAACAGCCATCAGTAGCACAGAGAGGCTGCTGCCTACATACAAACTTGAAATCATTGGCCACTCTAATAAATGCATCACTAGTCAGTTTATTAATGCCACTTTAATAATGATGTTTACATATCTTGCATTACTCATCCCAGATGTATGTACTGTATTTTATGTCATCTACTGCATCTCGCCTTTGCAGTAGATAGATGTTCAGGGACCATCCATATATTTATTTGTACATATTCTTATTCTATCCCTTTACTTAGATATGTGTGTATTTGGTAGTTGTTGTGGAATTGTTAGATAACTTGTTAGATATTGCTGCACTGTCGGAACTAGAAACACAAGCATTACGCTACACTCTCAATAACATCTGCAAACCATGTGTATGTGACCAATACAATTTGATTGGATTTGGCATACACCATAGCATGGGCCCTGACAGCACATCTCAGTAAGACAGAAAATAATGCTGTTCCAAAAAAGGTCCAGTTGCCAGGATCACAAATACAAATTCCATCTAGACACTGTTGACCTAAAGCACACAATAAACTATACATACCTCAGCCTAGACATCAGTACCACAGGTAACTTCCACAAAGCTGTGAACGATCTGAGAGACAAGGCAAGAAGGGGCTTTTATGCCATCAAAAGGAACATCAAATTCGACATAACAATTAGGATCTGGCAAAAAATACTTGAATCAGTTATAGAACACATTGCCCTTTATGGTTGTGAGATCTGGGGTCCTCTCAACAACCATGAATTCACAAAATGGGAAAAACACCAAATTGAGACTGCACGCACAATTCGGCAACAATATTCTCTGTGTACAACCCAAAACATCAAATAATGCATTATTTTTATTTATTTTATTTAACTAGGCAAATCAGTTAAGAACACATTTTTATTTACAATGATGGCCTGCACCGGCCAAGCCTAGTACTCCGGATCACGGGTCCGTAGTGACGCCTCTTGTACTGTGATGCAGTGTCATAGACCGCTGTGCCACTCGGGAGTTAGGCCCATGACCCCTAATTATCAAAATCCAGTAAAGAGCCCTTAAATTCTACAACCACCTAAAAGCAAGTGATTCCCAAACCTTCCATAACAAAGCCATCACCTACAGAGAGATGAACCTGGAGAAGAGTCTTCTAAGCATGCTGGTCCTGGTGCTCTGTTCACAAACACAAAGTTCCCACAGAGCCCCAGGACAACAACACAATTAGACCCAAACAAATCATGAGAAAACAAAAAGATAATCACATTGAAATAATTAACAAAACACAGAGCAAACTAGAATGCTATTTGGCCCTAACAGAGAGTACACAGTGGAAGAATACAGTGGCTTGCGAAAGGATTCACCCCCCTTGGCATTTTTCATGTTTTGTTGCCTTACAACCTGGAATTAAAATTGATTTTTGGGGGGGTTGTATCATTTGATTAACACAACATGCCTAACACTTTGAAGGAGCAAAATATATTTTTTTGTGAAACAAACAAAAAAAACTAGAGCATGCATAACTATTACAATAACTATTAGCAATTACAGCTGCAAGTCTCTTGGGGAATGTTTCTATAAGATTGGCACATCTAGCCACTGCTCTAAAACTGCTCTAGCTCCTTCAAGTTGGATGGGTTCCACTTGTGTACAGCAATCTTTAAGTCCTACACAGATTCTCAAATGGATTGAGGTCTGGGCTTTGACTAGGCCATTCCAAGACATTTAAATGTCTCCCCTTGCTTTAGCAGTATGCTTAGGGTCATTGTCCGTGTCTGTCACTTGAACTCTGTGAAGCAGAGTTTTCTGAGGCTGGTAACTCTAATGAACTTATCCTCTGCAGCAGAGGTAACTCTGAGTCTTCCTTTCCTGTGGTGGTCCTCACGAGAGCCAGTGTCATCATAGCACTTGATGTTTTTTGCGGCTGAACTTGAAGAAACTTTCAAAGTTCTTAAAATGTTCCTCATTGATTGACCTTCATGTCTAACCTGTTACATCTATGGGGGCGCTATTTCATTACTGGATAAAAAACATGCCCGTTTTAAGCGCAATATTTTGTCACAAAAAGATGCTCGACTATGCATATAATTGACAGCTTTGGAAGGAGAACACTCTGACGTTTCCAAGAATGCAAAGATATTGTCTGTGAGTGCCCCAGAACTGATGCTACAGGCGAAACCACGATGAGCAGCCCACTTCCACAATGGATTTTTGAGGCTCTGTTTTTCATTGTCTCCTTATATGGCTGTGAATGTGCAAGGAATGAGCCTGCCCGATCTATCGTTTCCCCAAGGTGTCTGCAGCATTGTGATGTATTTGTAGGCATATCATTGGAAGATTGACCATAAGAGACTACATTTGCCAGGTGTCCGCCCGGTGTCCTCCGTCGAAATTGGTGTGTCATCTTCAACTGCACGTCTTTTTCCAAGCGATTCACAGGAGAAAGTAGACATTCACCAACGATATATCAATGAAGAGATATGTGAAAAACACCTTGAGGATTGATTCTAAACAGCATGTGCCGTGTTTCAGTCGATATTATGGAGTTAATTTGGAAAACAGTTCGCCGTTTTGATGACTGAATTTTCGTTTTTTTTTGGTACCCAAACGTGATGTACAAAACGGAGCGATTTCTCCTACACAAAGAATCTTTCAGGAAAAACTGAACATTTGCTATGTAACTGAGAGTCTCCTCATTGAAAACATCTGAAGTTCTTCAAAGGTAAATGATTTTATTTGAATCCTTTTCTGTTTTTTGTACAAATGTTGCCCGCTAAATGCTACGCTAAATGCTACGCTAGCTATCAATACTCTTACACAAATGCTTGTTTTGCTATGGTTCAAAAGCATATTTTGAAAATCTGAGATGACAGTGTTGTTAAGAAAAGGCTAAGCTTGAGAGCTAGCACATTAATTTAATTTAATTTGCGATTTTCATAAATAGTTAACGTTACGTTATGCTAATGAGCTTGAGGCTATAACTGGATACAGGTTTTTTTCATAGCCAAACGTGAACAAAAGGAGCGATTTGTCCTACACAAATAATATTTTTTTGAAAAACTGAACATTTGCTATCTAACTGAGTCTCCTCATTGAAAACATCTGAAGTTCTTCAAAGGTAAATGATTTTATTTTAATGATTTTCTTGTTTTTGTGAAAATGTTGCTGGCTGAATTCTAGGCTTATAGCTATGCTAGCTATCAATACTCTTAGACAAATGCTTGTTTAGCTATGGTTGAAAAGCATATTTTGAAAATCTGAGATGACAGTGTTGTTTAACAAAAGTCTAAGCTTGAGAGCAAATATATTTATTTCATTTCATTTGCGATTTTCATGAATAGTTAACGTTGCGTTATGCTAATGAGCTTGAGGCTATAAATAGGATCCCGGATCCGAGATTGCTCGTCTCAAGAAGTTAAAGTAATGATGGACTGTCATTTCTCTTATCTTATTTGAGCTGTTTTTGCTATAATATGGACTTGGTATTTTACCAACCTAAACTCAGCAGAAAAGAAACAGCCCTTTTTCAGGACCCTGTATTTCTAAGATAATTCATAAAAATCCAAATAACTTCACAGATCTTCTATGTAAAGGGTTTAAACTCTGTTTCCCATGCTTGTTCAATGAACCATAAACAATTTATAAATTGCAATGTCCGTACTATGAGATGATTAAGAGCGCTACAAGGAGACAGGATGGACAGCTGATCGTCCTCGCAGTGGCAAACTATGTGTAACAACACCTGCACAGGATCGGTACATCTGAACATCACACCTGCAGGACAGGTACAGGATGGCAACAACAACTGCCCGAGTTAAACCAGGAACGCACTATCCCTCCATCAGTGCTCAGACTGTCTGCAATAGGCTGAGAGAAACTGGACTGAGGGCTTGTAGGCCTGTTCCTCACCAGACATCATCGGCAACAACGTCGCCTATTGGCACAAACCCACCGTCGCTGGACCAGACAAGACTGGCAAAAAGTGTTTTTCACTCATGAGTAGCGGTTTGGTTTCACCAGGGTTGATTCGCGTTTATCGTCGAAGGAATAAGCGTTACACCGAGGCCTGTACTCTGGAGCGGGATCGATTTGGAGGTGGCGGGTCCGTCATGGTCTGGGGCGGTGTGTCACAGCATCACCAGACTGAGCTTGTTGTCATTGCTGGCACGCTCAGCGCTGTGCATTACAGGGAAGACATCCTCCTCCCTCATGTGGTACCCTTCCTGCAGGCTCATCCTGACATGACCCTCCAACATGACAATGCCACCACCCATTCTGCTCATTCTGTGCATGATTTCCTGCAAGACAGGAATGTCAGTGTTCTGCCATGGCCAGCGAAGAGCCCGGATCTCAATCCCATTGAGCACATCTGGGACCTGTTGGATCGGAGGGTGAGTGCATGGGCCATTCCCCCCAGTAATGTCTGGGAACTTACAGGTGCCTTGGCGGAAGAGTGGGGTAACATCTCACAGCAAGAACTGGCAAATCTGGTGCAGTCCATGAGGAGGAGATGCACTGCAGTACTTAATGCAGCTGGTGGCCACACCAGATAGTGACTGTTACTTTTGATTTTGACCTCCCCTTTGTTCAGGGACACATTATTCCGTTTCTGTTAGTCACATGTCTGTGGAACTTGTTCAGTTTATGTCTCAGTTGTTGAATCCTGTTTTGTTCATACAAATATTTACACATGTTAAGTTTGCTGAAAATAATCACAGTTGACAGTTAGAAGACGTTTCTTTTTTTGCTGAGTTTACATATATATATCACAACAGACTTATTGCTTCAAATGCATTAAGAAGGAAAGAAATTCCACAAATGTACTTTTAACAAGGCACACCTGTTAATTGAAATGCATTCAAGGTTACTACCTCATGAAGCTGGTTGAGAGAATGACAAGAGTGTGTAAAGCTGTCATCAAGGTAAAGGGTGGCTACTTTGACAAATCTAAAACCTAAAATATATGTAGATTTGTTTTACACTTTTTTGGTTACTACATAATTCCATATGTGTTATTTCGTAGTTTTGACGTCTTCACTATTATTCAACAATGTAGAAAATAGTAAAAATAAAGAAAAACCCTTGAATGAGTAGATGTGTCCAAACTGACTGGTACTGTATATGTATAGTGTATTTTTACCTGGAGTTATTCCTTAATCTATGCTGCTACTTCCACAACTTTCACCCTCACTCAGTTTAGCACAAGGCCATAGACAGACATGTGTCCCCATGTGAATCCTTAAAGAGATGGGTGGGGCTAAGGCTTAAGAGGGTGTCGTGACATGGTAATAGTTAATGTGACGACTGTTGCTCATCGAATGATTAAAGGTTTCTAATTGCGTGATTAAATGAGTCGAGCAATTATTAACTCATTAACCTGGGGCACCATGGGAAAATTATTTTTATTGCGTTTCTATTTCCCAAATTAACTCAACGAATATCAGAATATTGATTTTACAACAGTCGCTAATTAATCAGTTTCCCCTACAGTCTCATTCTGAACGTTGCATAATCCGGGGAATCTGCACGGACCCGGGTCTCACCAATGAGTTCGTTCCACACCATTCTTAGTTGAGTTTTACTAGAAAGCTACAATTATGATAAAAGATACACATACACAACACACAGTCTAGGCTATTGATTAGAACTTAGTATAACGCTTACTATAACGGGCCAAACCACTATGGTGTGTGTCACCCAAAATGGGGATTTAAAAGAGAGAGAAAAAGAGAAAGTGCACGAGAGAAATATGCATTTGTCAGCTATGCTTATTTTAACCCTAGCCTTGCCCCAAACTGCCGCTCTTATAGGTCCGGATATAATGTTGTAATTACGTGTGGGAGGTCCCAGATGGGAAGCTAAGGCGTGGGTCGTTTAGGCTTCTCAATGACGCACTTCTCCGGCGCAACTCTCTGGTCGTCCTCACGATGTCAGAGTCCTTTTGGTCTGATTCCTTGCCCTTGCTCTGGGAGGGGTCTTCTGAGGACAGACAGCTCTGTAGCTCAGATCTCACAGCGTAGGAATGAAACAGTGTAGATACCACGATTCGATGAAGAGTGGAGGTTAGGTGGTCCAGCTTGAATTCACCCGCGTGGACACAGCTACTCATCAGTAGCATGGGTAGAAAAATATTTTTTTTCTCAACCTTGGGTTGAGTTTTGGGTTCTTTGACTTTTTAGACCTCGGCTGCAGCTTGGGTCACTTAGTCTGATATGTTAATTCTTCACTCACATGTCTTATACCCTCGGGTCAGAAGTGGGCGTATCCGCCTTTAGGGCACTTCTCTGGGCGTACCAAGTTAAGAGGCAAGGTCTAGATTTTACTCGAATCCAAATTTAGATTTCATCTTTACCAAAACATTCTCGTTGATTTGGACATTTTCCACACAACGTACAATGTATAAACACCAAGCATATCCTAGGAAAACTCTTACAGTTATAATGTATTTGTAATAATGTAATCTATTAACATTTAAAAAGAAAACAAAAATGGCATACATTTTCATATTCCATCTATCGTCATGAACACCATTGTGGCTGATGGAAACCATTGTTCCAAAGTCCCTTTATTTCATGTTTAATGTTCTGAGGCTGGTTTGCCATAATAACAGGACAAAGGAATTTGTCTGTGGCCTGAGATTTTCCAGGGGCGTGAGGGATCAGAAAAAAAACACATCTTCAAACCGCTAGGTCTCTCCTCCTCTGTTGGGGGTGAGAGATAATCTGTCAGGTTGTGGTCTCCTGTAACCTGACCTGGTCAGGAAAGTCATGACAAGGGTGTGAATGTTCCTGAATGGACGTAAACAAAGAACAGCTCTCTGGCAAGTGTGAAAAGTTTGAAAGGCTTTTTCTCAAAACTGGGTGTACAAGATGATTAACTTTCCTAGCAGCATAGCTTGCCCATAGTGTTCTCCAACTAGTGTATGATATACCATTGCAGAGCTCTGAGTCTGTACTTTTATAAAATGTAAAAAATGATCCATCGTCTGCTCTTCCTTTCCTCTCTCTGTCTATTATTATTGTTCTCCCAGCGCCCCCAAGTCTGAGGCCGTGTCCCAAATCTGTCTCGCCTACTACCTACTCAAACTGCATACTGTGTATTACTCTTACTGCATACTCTTTAGAATGTGATGTTTAGTAAAAAAAAACACAAATGAAATTAGCAACAAATATCTAATGCGCAACGGCATTGATTCCCGCCATTTTGGTACAGCGCGCCGTTGTCAAACACACATGGGTCTCGTAAGACGATTCTCTTCCTCAATAGCGTGCAGCGATTTCAACTGGAATGAGCTGGAATTAGTTTGACATCCTGGCATTGTCACGCCCTGACTGGAGAGATCCTTTTATTCTCTATGTTTGTTTGGTCAGGGTGTGACTCGGATGGGAAAATCTATGCTTTCTGGTTCTTTGTTTTTGGCCGGGTATGATTTTCAATCAGGGACAGCTGTCTATTGTTGTCTCTGATTGGGAATCATACTTAGGTAGCATTTTTTCCTTTTCTCATTTGTGGGTTGTTGTCTTTGTTAGTGCCATGTACAGTGGGGCAAAAAAGTATTTAGTCAGCCACCAATTGTGCAAGTTCTCCCACTTAAAAAGATGAGAGAGGCCTGTAATTTTCATCATAGGTACACTTCAACTATGAGAGACAAAATGAGAAAAAAAATCCAGAAAATCACATTGTAGGATTTTTAATGAATTTATTTGCAAATTATGGTGGAAAATAAGTATTTGGTCAATGACAAAAGTTTATCTCAATACTTTGTTATATACCATTTGTTGGCAATGACAGAGGTCAAACGTTTTCTGTAAGTCTTCACAAGGTTTTCACACACTGTTGCTGGTATTTTGGCCCATTCCTTCATGCAGATCTCCTCTAGAGCAGTGATGTTTTGGGGCTGTTGCTGGGCAACACAGACTTTCAACTCCCTCCAAAGATTTTTGATGGGGTTGAGATCTGGAGACTGGCTAGGCCACTCCAGGACCTTGAAATGCTTCTTACGAAGCCACTCCTTCGTTGCCCGGGCGGTGTGTTTGGGATCATTGTCATGCTGAAAGACCCAGCCACGTTTCATCTTCAGCTCTCAGGTCCCAGCTCTCTGCAGGTCATTCACTAGGTGTGGTTCTGGGATTTTTGCTCACCATTCATGGTATCTGTATATCCTTACAGAGCTTCACGTTCATTTAGTTGTTTATTGTTTTGTTGGCGACATTTAAAATAAAAGAATGTTCGCTTACCACGCTGCACCTTGGTCCAGTCATTTCCTTGACGATGATCGTGACAGGCATTTAAAGCATACAGTTTTATTTTTAAATTTCAATACTATAAAAAAAACCTCTACCCTTTCTCTTCTCCACTCCTTTCTTCCCCAAAATGAAAGTACACATAAAACGGTGGAACAGAAAGATGGAAAAGTGAAATAAAAGAAGTGGACAAGGCCCAGCAAGCTCTGAAAGGTGTAGATTACAGAGGGAAAAAAGGACAAGATTGGTAACTACTGTCCTCAACACCTGCGGCTTAAATCTGATCTTATACAAGCAGAGTGCAGTGAAACAGTTCTTTCTGGAGTGAGGGAGGAGAGATGCAATCCCAAATTGAATAAGATGTCATTCACTTTCCCCTTTTTAGATTTTCATCCAACAATAACATTTTCTATAGGTAGCTGGGGAAGGGAGAACTGTGCTGACTATCAGATGGAAAAGATTGTTCACCAATGAATAATAAAAACCTGTCTTATCTTCTCTGGTACCTCTCTCACAACAAACACAAACTTTAAAAAGTCTCTTTCTCCCAAGATGGTTGTGTTCAGGTTTTGAGAGCAGTGTGTGCTGTTGGAGAGCTGTTAAACGGTATTGTCAAGTATTCTAACCCAGAAAAACATTGACAGACTCACATATTGCTGTATTCTCAGACAAAGATACATACACACACACACACACACACACACACACACACACACACACACACACACACACACACACACACACACACACACACACACACACACACACACACACACACACACACACACACACACACACACACACACACACACACACACGAACTCATCAATGAGCAGAAAGCAGTGGAGAACCGGAGAGGGGAAAAAAAGAGAAAATCAGCTAAAACTGTTGAAGCTATATTCCAAATCGGTTCTGCTCATAGAACTATGGTTCTGCCAGGCCAAATGGATTCCCATTCTAACATTATAGAGGGAGAGGCTTATCTCTCTCTGTCCAGCATCTACTGGTCAGGCAGTCTGAGACAGAGAGTGCACGCACGCACACACACACACACACACACACACATACGCACACACACACACACACACACACACACACACACACACACACACACACACACACACACACACACACACACACACACACACACACCCTTATCACAAGCTCTCAGTAACATCTCCCCTGTGAGAGGAAGAGAGAGGGACAAAAGAGAGAGAGGGACTACAACACCCGGCCTCACCCTACTAGAATCTGAAGCCAAGTGTCTACTGTTTGCTGATGATCTGGTGCTTCTGTCACCAACCAAGGAGGGCCTCCAGCAGCACCTAGATCTTCTTCACAGATTCTGTCAGACCTGGGCCCTGACAGTAAATCGCAGTAAGACAAAAATAATGGAGTTCCAAAAAAGGTCTAGTTGCCAGGACCACAAATACAAATTACATGTTGACACCGTTGCCCTAGAGCACACAAAAAACGATAGATACCTCGGCCTAAACATCCGCACCACAGCTAACTTCCACAAAGCTGTGAACAATCTGAGAGACAAGGTAAGAAGGGATATATGTGTCATCATATTCGACATACCAATTAGAATCTGGCTAAAAATACTTGAATCCGTTATAGAACCCATTGCCCTTTATGGTTGTGAGGTCTGTGGTCCGCTCACCAACCAAGAATTCACAAAATGGGACAAATTAAATCTAGAATCGGCTTCCTATTTCACAACAAAGCATCCTTCACTCATGCTGCTAAACATACCCTCGTAAAACTGACTATCCTACCGATCCTTGACTTCGGCGATGTCATTTACAAAATAGCCTCCAACACTCTACTCAGCAAATTGGATGCAGTCTATCACAGTGCCATCCGTTTTGTCACCAAAGCCCCATATATTACCCACCACTGTGACCTGTATGCTCTCGTTGGCTGGCCCTTGCTTCATATTCATCGCCAAACCCACTAGCTCCAGGTATTCTATATGTCTTTGCTAGGTAAAGCCCCATCTTGTCTCAGCTCACTGGTCACCATAGCAGCACCCACCCATAGCACACGCTCCAGCAGGCATATTTCATTGGTCACCCCAAAGCCAACTCCTCTTTGGCCACCTTTCCTTCCAGTTCTCTGCTGCCAATGAATGGAACGAATTGCAAAAATCACTGAAGCTGAAGACTTTAATCCCCCTCACTAACTTTAAGCATCAGCTGTCAGAGCAGCTTACAGATCATTGCACCTGTATGTAGCCCATCTGTAAATAGCCCACCCAACTACCTCATCCCCATATTGTTATTTATTTTTTTGCTCCTTTGCATCCCAGTATCTCTACTTGCACGTTCATCTTCTGCACATCTATCACTCCAGTGTTTAATTGCTGAATTTTAATTATTTCACCACTATGGCCTATTTATTGCCTTATCTCCTGAATCTTACTACATTTGCACATACTGTATATAGACTTTTCTATTGTGTTATTGACTGTACGTTTGTTTATTCCATGTGTAACTCTGTGTTGTTTGTGTCGCTCTGCTTTGCTCTATCTTGGCCAGGTCGCAGTTGTAAATGAGAACTTGTTCTCAACTGGCCTACCTGGTTGTCATGCCCTGACCTTAGTATTCTTTGTTTTCTTTATTATTTTGGTTAGGTCAGGGTGTGACATGGGTGTTATGTGTGTTTTTGTCTCATATAGGGTGTTTGTACTGTCTAGGTTTTTTTGTTGTAGATTTATGGGGTTGTTTCCATCTAGGTGTTTATGTAGGTCTATGGTTGCCTAGATTGGTTCTCAATTAGAGGCTGGTGTTTATTGTTGTCTCTGATTGGGAACCATATTTAGGCAGCCATCTTCTTTGGGTATTTTGTGGGTGATTGTTTCCTGTGTCAGTGTTTGTGCCACACGGGACTGTTTCGTTTCACTTTGTTATTTTGTATTTGTGTTATGTTCAGTCTTTTCTATTAAAACATGGACACTTACCAAGCTGCGTATTGGTCCGATCCTTGCTACACCTCTTCAGACGAAGAGGAGGAAATCCGTTACACTGGTTAAATAAAGGTGAAATAAAACAAAATAAAAAAGAGGGGGAGGCACAGTTGAACAGAGAGAGAGATAGAGGGGGAGGGATGGAAAGACAAAGTGAGAAAGGGTAAGGTTTAAGGTTTAAGGCACAGGCAGATAGAGGGGGAGGCACAGTTGAACAGATAGAGAGGGGGAGGGATGGAAAGACAAAGTGAGAAAGGGTAAGGTTTAAGGTTTAAGGCACAGGCAGATAGAGGGGGGAGGGAGGCACAGTTGTTTAAACAGGCAGATGGAGAGGGATAGAGGGGAGGGATGGAAAGACAAAGTGAGAAAGGGTAAGGTTTAAGGTTTAAGGCACAGGCAGATAGAGAGGGAGGGAGAAAGCACAGTTGAACAGATAGAGAGGGGGAGGGATGGAAAGACAAAGTGAGAAAGGGTAAGGTTTAAGGTTTAAGGCACAGGCAGATAGAGGGGGGGGAGAAAGCACAGTTGAACAGATAGAGAGGGGGGAGGGAGTGGAAAGACAAAGTGAGAAAGGGTAAGACAAAGTTTAGGTTTAAGGCACAGGCAGATGGAGAGGGATAGGGGAGATGGAAAGTTGAGACAGATAGGAGAGGGAGGGATGGAAAGACAAAGTGAGAAAGGGTAAGATTTAAGGCACAGGCAGATGGAGAGGGATAGAGGGGGAGGGATGGAAAGACAGTGAGAAAGGGTAAGGTTTAAGGCACAGGCAGATGGAGAGGGATAGAGAGGGGAGGGATGGAAAGACAAAGTGAGAAAGGGTAAGGTTTAAGGCACAGGCAGATGGAAAGGGATAGAGGGGGAGGGATGGAAAGACAAAGTGAGAAAGGGTAAGGTTTAAGGCACAGGCAGATGGAGAGGGATAGAGAGGGAGGGAGAGAAAGAGAAAGTGAGAAAGGGTAAGGTTTAAGGCACAGGCAGATGGAGAGGGATAGAGAGGGAGGGAGAGAAAGAGAAAGCGAGAAAGGGTAAGGTTTAAGGCACAGGCAGATGGAGAGGAATAGAGAGGGAGGGAGAGAAAGAGAAAGTGATGAAGGGTAAGGTTTAAGGCACAGGCAGATGGAGAGGAATAGAGAGGGAGGGAGAGAAAGACAAAGTGAGAAAGGGTAAGGTTTAAGGCACAGGCAGATGGAGAGGGATAGAGAGGGAGGGATGGAAAGACAAAGTGAGAAAGGGTAAGGTTTAAGGCACAGGCAGATGTAGAGGAATAGAGAGGGAGGGAAAGGGAAATAATGAGAGCGAGGGAGAGGCAGAGGGAGGGGAGGGGAGGGGAGAGGGGGAGGGGGAGGGAGAGAGAAAGACAGGGGGAGGGGAGACAGAGGGAGTGGCAGAGGGAGAGAGGGAGCGACAGAGAGAGAGAGAGAGAGAGAGAGAGTGAGAGGTAGAGAAAAAAAGTTCTAGTCTGTCACTCAGTTTACTTCAAAGAAACCTAGGAACAGCCTGTCTCAGTGAATCGTCAATGCGATTGACAAATTCAACAGGCAGACATACCCTCCGGCAGTCAGCCCAGCCATCCAGACAGGAGACAACCAGTGATCTGTATTCATGGATACCAAGGGAAGCCAGGCTTCCCAAAAAAATGTACCAATGAAAAAGAAACAAACATAATATAATTTATATTTTGTCTCTCTGTGTTTTATCATTTTTTTCAAGAGGCTGAATGTGTCTCACCAGAGAAAGCATCTGAGCAAGAAAAACACCCCCCCTCTGTACCTGATTGTGTAGACCATCTATCTGATGCTGTCTGTTCCAAAGGAGTATGACATATTTGCCGCCCTTAGCATTGAATGCAAGGGAAGCCAGCGAGCATTTGCCTCTCTTGATTAAAAAAAGTACAATATAATAGCCAACCAGTTTTGAGCTAAACTGTGAATTGTCCTTTCGTAACAACAAAATAAATGTAAAGGGAAGCCCGTTTGGATTTGGGGTCTCTCCTATCAAATCGCATTGAGAGCATACGTCCATGACAGAAACAACTTGAATTGTTGCATCTTGTTGTGCTGTTGTCCTCCGCTGGCCAGCTAGTCAGCTAAAATGGCCTCTTTCCCAAATTAGCAATAGATGGAGATTTGGACTTGTGGTTTTACTTAATCCTCCATACCAGCCAATGATTATAACAGCAATTCTGATCCAACCATTAATTCATACATGGTTGTGTCCCTGGACTGAGAGGGTTGAATTTCAATATGTAGCTAGATATAGAAGGAAAATGTTAACTTGCTAACTTTGCCCATGAAAAGGAAGTTAGGCTAGCGAGCAAGCATTTTAGCAGCCTACAGTAGGTCAACAAAAATACAAGTGTCTACTGTATGACAGTCATAGACGTTTCATAAACATGAACGAGAGGAGGGCATTGGAGTTTCCCTACAAGTAGGGTGAGTCAACATGTTTTTTCTACTTGCACGAACACACACACACACACACACACACAGAAATCAGAATGCACACACACACACAACTCAGAACTATGGACAGCCACATAATATTTAACTTACGTTGATTGGACTAAATAGTTTTTGGTATCTTTTAGTTGTCACTGTACTAGACTAAGCAGAGGTGATTTGATGATGTTGAAGTGTAAATGGTGCTGGAATAGTGGAGGCAGTTCCTGTCTTCTTCGTGACTTGCAGTAACTCTCCATGGTTCAAAATCAATAGTTGTCTTGTGGTCTGAAAATGTTGGAAACATTTTCATTTTATTTAACTAGGCAAGTCATTACTTGCTTGACGATGCTGTAGGTCATGTAACGGTCTGCTACATGCATATGATATGATTCTGTGTACTTCACTGGACAGAGGCTGCTCTCCGGTTTTGTGATGAAACAAATGTGTTGTTGAACTTATATATCATGGTCACAAGACATGAAATACAGGTTACAGAGCAAACACCAATTATCACAACAGACAAACACAACATGTAGGTCCCCAGTGACATTACCCACTCACCATTACTGGAGACAACACCTCAACCCTGTCAGTACATCAGACAAACACAACATGTAGGTCCCCAGTGACCTTACCCACTCATTATTACTGGAGACAACACCTCAACCCTGTCAGTACAACAGACGACAAACACAACATGTAGGTCCCCAGTGACATTACCCACTCACCATTACTGGAGACAACACCTCAACCCTGTCAGTACAACAGACAAACACACAACATGTGTCATTAGGTCCCCAGTGACCTTACCCACTCACCATTACTGGAGACAACACCTCAACCCTGTCAGTACAACAGACAAACACAACATGTAGGTCCCCAGTGACCTTACCCACTCACCATTACTGGAGACAACACCTCAACCCTGTCAGTACAACAGACAAACACAACATGTAGGTCCCCAGTGACTTTACCCACTCACCATTACTGGAGACAACACCTCAACCCTGTCAGTACAACAGACAAACACAACATGTAGGTCCCCAGTGACCTTACCCACTCACCATTACTGGAGACAACACCTCAACCCTGTCAGTACAACAGACAAACACAACATGTAGGTCCCCAGTGACCTTACCCACTCACCATTACTGGAGACAACCCCTCAACCCTGTCAGTACAACAGACAAACACAACATGTAGGTCCCCAATGACCTTACCCACTCACCATTACTGGAGACAACACCTCAACCCTGTCAGTACAACAGACAAACACAACATGTAGGTCCCCAGTGACCTTACCCACTCACCATTACTGGTGACAACACCTCAACCCTGTCAGTACAACAGACAAACACAACATGCAGGTCCCCAGTGACCTTACCCACTCACCATTACTGGTGACAACACCTCAACCCTGTCAGTACAACAGACAAACACAACATGTAGGTCCCCAGTGACCTTACCCACTCACCATTACTGGTGACAACACCTCAACCCTGTCAGTACAACAGACAAACACAACATGTATGTCCCCAGTGACCTTACCCACTCACCATTACTGGAGACAACACCTCAACCCTGTCAGTACAACAGACAAACACAACATGGAGGTCCCCAGTGACCTTACCCACTCACCATTACTGGAGACAACACCTCAACCCTGTCAGTACAACAGACAAACACAACATGTAGGTCCCCAGTGACTTTACCCACTCACCATTACTGGAGACAACACCCCAACCCTGTCAGTACAACAGACAAACACAACATGTAGGTCCCCAGTGACCTTACCCACTCACCATTACTGGAGACAACACCTCAACCCTGTCAGTACAACAGACAAACACAACATGTAGGTCCCCAGTGACCTTACCCACTCACCATTACTGGAGACAACACCTCAACCCTGTCAGTACAACAGACGACAAACACAACATGTAGGTCCCCAGTGACCTTACCCACTCACCATTACTGGAGACAACACCTCAACCCTGTCAGTACAACAGACAAACACAACATGTAGGTCCCCAGTGACCTTACCCACTCACCATTACTGGAGACAACACCTCAACCCTGTCAGTACAACAGACAAACACAACATGTAGGTCCCCAGTGACCTTACCCACTCACCATTACTGGAGACAACACCTCAACACTGTCAGTACATCAGACAAACACAACATGTAGGTCCCCAGTGACCTTACCCACTCATTATTACTGGAGACAACACCCCAACCCTGTCAGTACAACAGACAAACACAACATGTAGGTCCCCAGTGACCTTACCCACTCACCATTACTGGAGACAACACCTCAACCCTGTCAGTACAACAGACAAACACAACATGTAGGTCCCCAGTGACCTTACCCACTCACCATTACTGGAGACAACACCTCAACCCTGTCAGTACAACAGACAAACACAACATGTAGGTCTCCAGTGACCTTACCCACTCACCATTACTGGAGACAACACCCCAACCCTGTCAGTACAACAGACAAACACAACATGTAGGTCCCCAGTGACCTTACCCACTCACCATTACTGGAGACAACACCTCAACCCTGTCAGTACAACAGACAAACACAACATGTAGGTCCTCAGTGACCTTACCCACTCACCATTACTGGAGACAACACCTCAACCCTGTCAGTACATCAGACAAACACAACATGTAGGTCCCCAGTGACCTTACCCACTCACCATTACTGGAGACAACACCTCAACCCTGTCAGTACATCAGACAAACACAACATGTAGGTCCCCAGTGACCTTACCCACTCATCATTACTGGAGACAACACCTCAACCCTGTCAGTACATCAGACAAACACAACATGTAAGTCCCCAGTGACTTGACCCGTTGAGAAGGAAATTAAAAGGTTTCGCACAAACACATCTCACACAACAATGTGCATCCACGTAGGGCTAGACTAACAGCTGGCCGTGCTTGGTGCTGCACAACTGTTCACCTTTGACCCCTGACCTTGGGGGGTGGAGAGAGAGAGAGAGAGAGAGAGAGAGAGAGAGAGAGAGGTGGACATACATGCACACAGGGGCCAGGGTTAAATTGATTTGTGCAGTGGCTGTGGATGATAGCTGTGAAGGTTGACTCTGTTGGAGGTCTAAGTGGTGACATTTCTACAGACCAAAGGTTTCTACCTCTCTGGGTTCTAACAGCAGGACACACAGCCCCAGTCATATCTGTACCTTTTACTAATGAATTACTCTACACAAACGTAAGGCCTTCAATAAAAACGGAGAAAGCTCTCCAAATGTACTGCGAACTGTAGGAACTAGTAGTCAAGCCCTGACAAACACACACAAAATGATTCCATTTAACTTGATAAGCATATTCAAATACAGAATGGACCAACCTTATGAACCCATCAGATAGGCTGTTATTTGTACAAGCTTTTCAGTAATTCAAAATGAAGCCAGGATAAAATAAATTGCTGCCCCGTACCTGTTCATATCAAAGCCTCGAGAAATCCTTCTAGTTTTGTAAAGGCACATTCTAGAAAAGTGGTTCCCAAACTCTGGGGTTGCCCCAACGCCAAGAAAAAGGAACTCGGTCCGGCTTTCAATATACACTTGAAAGTTGCAATAGTAGAATGCTTATGCAATTTCGAAATTGGATAGTGCGTCATCACTTTTCCTCTTTAGCTAGGTTTTTTATCCCATAGATTTTGTTGTAATTGTTGAGTCACTCAAATATCACATGAATATATATTAGACATGGCAAAATGTATAGATTTGAAGGAAAATTAGCATTAAACCTGAAAAACTTCTCTCCACCAATAAGAGGGGTGAGAACAGTCTGTGTCATGCACGCTCTTCACAAAGAAAAAGAGATGGCTTGTGCGCGGGATGTTCCCCAATGCCAGAAGGGGGGGCCCGAGTAAAGGTTTGTGAACCTCTGATCTAGAGAATGAGCTCTAGACATTTCAGGGCTGTTGATGTCACCTTGGGTAGCGAAGATGAAAAATTACTTTATAGATCATTGTGAGACACACTGGAGTAAAAAAAACAACGCCAAATTGAATTCCCCTCTATTTAAAATGTAATTATTAATATTTTATCTGTGTCAAACAAGATGTAAAGCTTAAATGACTGCCGTTGCCTTTTGACGGGACAGGAAATGTAACTTTTCGCCCACTTTGTTACCCCAAGCAAAGTTACAAGCTTAGATGTGTCCTGCTGGACTAGAGGGCTGCCTGCACAGAGGAAAGAACTGCAGCTTCCTTCATGTTCTCCATCTCCCATAGTGCAATGTACCACAAGAAACCAGAGGCTATTCAAGGCCTTTAAAGAGACAATCTGCAATTCATACATACATTTTTAGGACTTTTAGGACTTAATTAATGATATGAACCTATTGATTCTTGAAGAATATAACTTCTAAATGCCTCATGAGCTTAGTTGAAGAGACTCACTAATTTGGGAACGTGCAATAGTGAAAAGTGGTAAGTGAAATGTACAGTGCATTCGGAAAGTACTCAGACCCCTTGACTTTTTCCACATTTTGATACGTTATAGCCTTATTCTAAAATTGATGAAATAAAGAAAATTCAATCTACACACAATACCCCCTAAATAACAAAGCAAAAAAAGTTTTCTGCAAATTTTGCAAATGTATTAAAATGTTTAAACAGAAATACCTTCTTTACATAAGTATTCAGACCCTTTGTAATGAGACTCGAAATTGAGCTCAGGTGCATCCTGCTTCCATTGATCATCCTTGAGATGTTTCTACAACTTGATCGGGGTCCACCTGTGGTAAATTCAATTGATTGGACATGATTTAGAAAGGCACACAACTGTCTATATAAGGCCCCACAGTTGACAGTGAATGTCAGAGCAAAAACCAAGCCATGAGGTTGAAGGAATTATCCGTAGAGCTCCAAGACAGGATTGTGTCGAGGCAAAGATCTTAGGAAGGGCACCAAAAAAATGTCTACAGCGTTGAAGGTCCCCAAGAACACCGTTTCCTCCATCATTCTTAAATGGAAGAAGTTTGGAACCACCAAGACCCTTCCTAGAGCTGGCCGGCAGGCCAAACTGAGCAGGTGAAGGTGCTTTGTCAGTGAGGTGACCAAAAACCTGAGTCACTTTGACGGAGCACCAGAGTTCCTCTGTGGAGATGGGAGAGACTTCCAGAAGGACAACCATCTCAGCAGCACTCCACCAATCAGGCCTTTATGTTAGAGTGGCCAGTCGGAGGTCACTACTCAGTAAAAGGCACATGACAGCCCTTTTGGAATTTGCCAAAAAGGCACCTAAAGACTCTGACCATGAGAAACAAGATTCTCTGGTCTGATGAAACCAAGATTAAACTCTTCAGCCTGAATACCAAGCGTCACGTCTGGAGGAAACCAGGCACCATCCCTACTATGAAGCATGGTGGTGGTGGCAGCATCATGCTGTGGGGATGTTTTTCAGCGGCAGGGAGACTAGTCAGGATCAAGGGAAAGATAAACAGAGCAAAGTACAGAGATCCTTGATGAAAGCCTGCTCCAAAGCACTAAGGACCTCAGACTGGGGGTGAAGGTTCACCTTCCAACAGGACAATGACCCTAAGCACACAGCCAAGACAACGCATGAGTGGCTTCAGGACAAGTCTCTGAATGTTTTTGAGTGGCCCAGCAAGAGCCCGGACCTGAACTCATTTGAACATCTCTGGAGAGACCTAAAAATAGCTGTGCAGCGACGCTCCCCATCCAACCTGACAGAGCTGCAGAGAACAATGGGAGAAACTCCCCAAATACAGGTGTGCCAAGCCTTGTAGCATCATACCCAAGAAGACTCGAGGCTGTAATCACTGCCAAAGATGCTTCAGTACTGAGTAAACGGTCTGAATACTTATGTAAATGCGATATTTGGGGGAAAAAACAATTTAATCAATTTTAGAGTAAGGCTGTAACGTAACAAAATGTGGAAAAATTCAAGGGGCCTGAATCCATTCTGAATATCACTGTAACTATCTGTATAAAATAACCATGGACATTGAAATGATAGAGTTGTGCATTAACATTAACATTATGTGCACCGCTCAGGGATCCTGGACAGTAAGGGGAGGTGTAACATTGAGGATATGAGGGACAGCTATGTAATGTGGAAGGGAGTCAGAGTCCTTAAGCTGTCCTTCTTGTTTAGTTTTACATGAATAGTAAATATAGTAAATATCTGTGAAATTCTGACAATACAGAGATATCTAATCTATCAACTGTCGTACCTCATCAGAACCCAAAATATAAGCTTGTTTTACTCCAATGTTTCTAAACACAGTAAATGTAAGCAAACTCTATATAGCTTCAATCATGATTAAATCTATAGTTGAGGTCATGGATGGTGAGTCCTTGCATCCATAGCTGTCTATGAATTTGAGAGTGGTTACATTTCTCCAGCCCCATCCTTCAGCTAAAACGTGCTTCTGGCAGTGACATAATTCTTCAATCTGGAGGCACACACAACCTTGAACATCATTCCCATCATTGAAATCCTCGATAAGAACATTTCAAGCTTAGACAGTGTCATGACGTTGACCTGGGGGGTTGGTTTATGACAGTCATAAATACCTCTTCCACCCTTTTCCCTCTCTCTACCCTACTAAGGTTACATTTGCAAAACGCTTGGTTAACTTAGAGATTCTGGGGAACATCAGAAGGTGACGGGAAATTAACTATATTCTGGTAATCTGAACAATTGAACATATGCAGTTGTACTTAATGAATATGATGTCAGTTCGGTTGTCATCTGAGACATTCTCATCAATGATAAGATGACATAAACTCTACAGTGGAAAGTCTACACATCAGAGTTATCGGATTCACATGGAATTGTTGTTCAATTTAAATGTTTGAATATGAAATTATTTGTGATGGGATGAAATGTGATTTTAGCTTCTAAAATGTGAGATGTGGGTTTTCATAAGTCAGGCCTGCTCACTCAGTGGCCCACCCCTGTGAAGGGACAAGGGCTATAAAACTTTTCAAACACCCTCCTCTCCCTTCCTATATAAAGCCTTGACGACCACATAACTTCCTGTTCCGATCCTACGTCAGAATGGTTCAGATAATAACTACAGAACGGAGCCAACATCAGCATGAGCTTTGGTTGCGAATGGTATGAACTTTGAACTCTTATTCACGACAGAAGTGATACCACCTAGCCTTTGAGTTAGCGACCGCAGCTGCAAATGCAGGTGATGAAGGAACAGACAGAGTATCCCATCTACCACACAACGACGTTACTACAACTTATCCAAGTGACCACCAGAGACATTCTTCAAAGGATAGAGGACTCGGTTTGGCAACAAGATCTTCCATCTACCACCAACCTACTGATGCGCAGCTCAGAGTAAATATTTATTGCATTTTCCATTTCCAAATGGGCGGTAATTTAGAATGCATAAGATACTGTATTTACAATAGCACAACTTCGCCTTTGTTCACCAGTCTCCCGCTCTTTCACTCAACCCATCCCCTTTTCCTTTGTGTAACAAGCTGTCATATCTGTTCCGCCACGAGGGACGTTTTCCTTTATGACGTAAAGAATTATCCAGGTAAAAATCATTCGTTGTATATGTAATTCTGTGTGATTGGTAGGATTAGGTATTGATTAGGTATTTAGAAAATACATAATGAAACCCAATTTTGTATTGCTGATTCAAATTGTTAGCCAGGGTTCTTGCAGATAACCAAGAATTTACAACTTTCAAATTATGAGAATGAAGTAAGATGACGATTGATGTTGATTGCCATTGATGTAAAATTTTTAAGAGTTTATTCGAAAGATAACAGCTCTATAAATATTATTTCGTGGTGCCCGACTCTAGTTAATTACATTTACATGATTAGTTCAATCAGGTGATATTAATTACGGAGAAATTATTTTATAGATTGCACGTTTTAGCAATTAATCTGGCATAGCCAAAGACACGACAACAGAAACAATATAATCCATAAATCCAGATAGCCCACTCCCCTCTCACACTCACTTCCTCTCCCCATCACATAGGCGAGGCATGATTTTAGCCATCTTCTTAATGTGCCCATCTCTGAAGAATACAGAACCATAATACCGTTTTATCACCAAGTGAAGATATGAGCTTTGGGTGGGTTATGATCTAATCACAATCTAATGCACCAAACCTTGCTCCGCATATATCCTTTCAAACCAAAACTCTGATCCCACCCACTCAACCTCTCATTGCAATGCCAAGCACACACAACACACACATGATATTATCTGAGGTTGTTGTGATGAGTATATTCTCATCTCTTGAGTCCTTAGTCAGCTGAGACACTATCTATTCATCCATTGCCTGGAATGACCCCTGCATTTACCCTCCTCCAAGATAAGACATGTACTCATCTACTGATTGGGTTAAAACTACAGCACTGGGCAAGGCTTCCTTGTCAAATAGATTTCTGCCTCGATGCCTGATCAGATAAAGGATGAATGGACATGAGGAGTCTGAGAAGTGGACGTAAGGAAAACACATTCAAGTCCATTAATTGTGTATCACCCTTGACTTGATTTTTCAGCCTCGCTAATAAGTATTTAGAGGAAAGTGGCAGTAGAAAACATTATAATTATTATTATGATTGACCCCTCCCTTCTCCCCCTCTCTCTGTGCTGTAGAGAACACAGAGAGTCAGTCAAACTGATTATTAAATAAAAGAAGAAGAGGAAGAGAGGAGGAGGGGGAGACTAGGAGAGAAGGACAAGAAGAGGAAGAGAGGAGGGGGAGGAGACTAGGAGAGAAGGAGAAGAAGAGGAAGAGAGGAGGGGGGAGGAGACTAGGAGAGAAGGAGAAGAAGAGGAAGAGAGGAGGAGAAGGGAGGAGACTAGGAGCGAAGGAGAAGAAGAGGAAGAGAGGTGAGGAGGAGAGGAGACTATGAGAGAAGGAGAAGAAGAGGAAGAGAGGGGAGGAGGAGAGGAGACTATGAGAGAAGGAGAAGAAGAGAGGAGAAAGGAGGAGGAGAGGAGGTGTGCTGATATCAACATGTCATCAGGCCCCTCATTAACCAACCTCTCCTCTACCTCCTCCTCCTCTCCTCCTCCCCCCTCATTAAACAACCTCTCCTCTATCTCCACCTCCTCTCCTCCTCTCTTCCTCACCTCCTCTCTCTTTGTCAAACAACCTCTCCTCTATCTCCACCTCCTCTCCTCCTCTCCTCCTCTCCCCTCGTCAAACAACCTCTCTATCTCTACCTCCTCCTCCTCTCCTCTTCTCCACTCACCAAACAACCTCTCCTCTATCTCTACCTCCTCCTCCTCTCTGCTCATCAAACAATCTCTACTCTATCTCTACCTCCTCTTATCCTCTCCCCTCATCAAACAACCTCTACTCTATCTCCACCTCCTCTCCTCTACTCTCATCAAACAACCTCTCCTCTACCTCCTCTACTCTTCTCTTCCTCTCCTCTCCCCTCATCAAACAACCTCTCCTCTATCTCCTCCTCCTCTCCTCCTCTCCCTTCATCAAACAACCTCTCCTCTCCTCCTCCTCTCCTCCTCTCCCCTCATTAACCAACCTCTCCTCTACCTCCTCCTCCTCTCCTCTTCTCCCCTCATCAAACAACCTCTCCTCTATCTCCTCCTCTCCTCTCCTCCTCCTCTCCCCTCATCAAACAACCTCTCCTCTATCTCCTCCTCTCCTCTTCTCCTCCTTTCCCCTCGTCAAACAACCTCTCCTCTTCTCCTCCTCTCCCCTCGTAAAACAACCTCTCATCCACCTCCACCTCTTTTCTCCATCTTCTTTGTTCTGCCTTTTGGACCAATGTTAATGAATACATAAACTATGCAGTCTGAGAAAATACAAATTATAACTCCTATAGCACCGGTCATTGAAAGGAAGTTACGAAACCTAAAGGCAAAACAGTGGGCAGCCTTACACCAACAACACAAGAGAAATGATATCATAACAGCATGTTGGATGACATCACAACAACACACAAAACAATGAAGTGGCAGCAAGATGAACGGCACCACGATAATAAAATAGAGATGGCATCACAACAACACAGGAAAACATCATCCCAACAAGAGGCAGAATTACAGGCATCCATAAAACAGAACGACATCTTAACAACGAGCCCAATCTTAATGGTCTTAAAGAACCCAGTCCATATGTACACTGACGTCCCATTCCTTGATAATGTGTTAGTGAGTTCCCCTGGGCAACAGCGTGCCTGTGTCAGTTTAACACTGGAGCACCGTCAAAATGATCTTTATCATTAAAGCATGGCGCCTCATCAAATATGAATGGGATATTGGTGCCGGGACTGTTTAAACAGAGAGGGCTGTTACAATATTAACACAAGACTCAATATAGAGCTGCTGACATGAACGATGTCAGACTCAGCGTGTACAATACAGGCAGATCTGAGGTGCTTTTCCCTGGTCACAGAGAGGGCAGTGTATTGGGGAGAACAGCCATGCTCATTCTGGTTAACACAATCAATACACTATGGCAGTTATTGTTCTGGACTGCTGCTGAGTCCAGGAGTTTAAAGAGGAAGCTGAGATCCATTTCTTGGAATAGGAGAGAGACGGTGGCAAAAATTAGAAAGAGAGAGTGGGGAACGGACAGGAAAGAGAGAGTGGGGAATGGACAGGAAAGAGAGAGTGGGGAACGCACAGGAAAGAGAGAGTGGGGAACGGACAGGAAAGAGAGAGTGGGGAACGTACAGGAAAGAGATTTGTGAACGGACAGGAAAGAGAGAGTGGGGAACGGACAGGAAAGAGAGAGTGGGGAACGGACAGGAAAGAGAGTGAAAAAGACAAGGCAGTGGATAATTTGAAAGGAAAATAGAGAGAAGTGGAGCGAAAGAGTACAACTAAAATAGAGTGAGAGAATCTAGAAGTATTGGGAATGAAGGATGCTGTTTGTACAATAGACATACTGTATATACAGTTGAAGTCGGATGTTTACATACACTTAGGTTGGAGTCATTAAAACTCATTTTTCTACCACTCCACAAATTTCTTGTTAACAAACTATAGTTTTGGCAAGTCGGTTAGGACATCTACGTTATTTACTTTATAAGTTTTTTTTCCAACAATTGTTTACAGACAGATTATTTCACTTATAATTCACTGTATCACAATTCCAAAGGGTCAGACGTTTACATACGTTAATTTGACACTTGTTAGTATAGTGGCAGAGGAACAAAACTAAAAGAGGCTTGAAGTTCTTTAGACGAACAGCCCTGATATTGGAATCATCATGTTGCCATCCAGAGTCACATTTCTTTTCCAAGCTATAGTGCAACATATTTTGACATACAGTAGGGTTTTAAAGGACCGAAGCTTTGTGTTTTCATACTTTTGACACTGGTATCATCACCCTCGTAAAAAGTCAGCTCAAAATTCAGTGCTGGTGTACAATGATTGGCTTAAGACTCATAGAACAAGGTCTCTGCTGTGTATATTTGGACAACACCAACCCAAGTGTTTTCCTTCAGTACAGCCTTGTTTTCCTCATCAATCTATACATAATACCTCATGAAGACAAAGCGAAAACATTTTTGCAAATGTATAAAAAGATTAAAAACAGAAATACCTTCTTTACATAAGTTTGCAGACCTTTTCCTATGATAATTCAATTTGAGCTCAGGTGCATCCTGTTTCCATTGATCATCCTTGAGATGTTTCTACAACTTGATTGGAGTCCACCTGGGGTAAATTCAATTGATCGGATATGATTTGGAAAGGCACACAACTGTCTATATAAGGTTCCACAGTTGACAGTGAATGTCAGAGCAAAAACCAAGCCAGGAGGTTAAAGGAATTGTCTGTAGAGCTCCGAGACAGGATTGTGTCGAGCCACAGATCTGGGAAAGGGTAGCAAAACATTTCTGCAGCATTGAAGGTCCCCAAGAACACAGTGGCCTCCATCATTCTTAAATGGAAGAAGTTTGGAACCACCGAGACTCTTCCTAGAGCTGGCCGCCCAGCCAAACTGAGCAATCGAGGGAGAAGGGCCTTGGTCAGGGAGGTGACCAAGAACCCAATGGTCACTTTGACATGGCTCCAGAGTTCCTCTGTAGAGATGGGAGAATCTTCAAGAAAGACAACCATATCTGCAGTCCTCCATCAACCAGACCTTTATGGTAGAGTGGTCAGACGGAAGCCACTCCTCAGTAAAAGGCACATGACAGCCATCTTGGAATTTGCCAATAGGCACCTAATGACTCTCAGACCATGAAAAACTAGATTCTCTGGTCTGATGAAACCAAGATTTAACTCTTTGGCCTGAATGCCAAGCGTCACGTCTTCATGAAACCTGGCACCATCTCTACGGTGAAGCATGGTGGTGGCAACATCATGTTGTGGCTATGTTTTTTAGCAGCAGGGACTGGGACGCTAGTCAGGATAGAGGGAAAGATGAACGGAGCAAAGTACTGAGAGAACCTTGATGAAAACCTGCTCCAGAGCACTCAGGACCTCAGACTGGGGTGAAGGTCCACCTTCCAACTGTACAACGACACAAAGCACACAGCCAAGATTTTGGGACAAATCTTTGAATGTCCTTCAGTGGCCCAGCCAGAGCTCGGACCTGAACTCATTTGAACATCTCTGGAGAGACCTGAAAATAGCTGTGCAGCAACTCTCCCCATCCAATACAGGTGTGCCAAGCTTGTAGCGTCATACCCAAGAAGACTCGAGGCTGTAATCACTGCCAAAGGTGATTCAACAAAGTACTGACTAAAGGGTCTGATTGCTTGTGTAAATATGATATTTCATACTTTTGATAAAATGTTTAAAAAAAAAAAAAAAAAAAAAATGTTTTGCTTTGTCATTAAGGGGTATTGTGATTGATGTTGACAAATGGAAAAAGTCCATGTGTCTGAATGCTTTCCGAATGCACTGTACATTTGCAACTGTTACAGTAACATTCAATGTGCTGTTTTTGTAATACAAATGTATGGATATTATCTGTGTTGGAGAAGATAAGATTAGAAACATACTGAAAACCCTGAGGAAGACCAAGCTCTAACATAAGACTGGAAACCTCCTGACTTCTGAGAGACAGAAAGGGGTGGGATAGAGAGATGGATGGAGAGAGGGGGTTCAGAGAAAGACAGGGGGAAGAGAGAGAGGTGGGATAGAGAGATGAATGGAGGGAGGGGGGGGCAGAGAAAGACAGAGGGGAAGAGAGAGAGGTGGGATAGAGAGATGAATGGAGGGAGGGGGGGCAGAGAAAGACAGAGGGGAAGAGAGAGAGGTGGGATAGAGAGATGGATGGAGGGGGGGAAGAGAGGTGGGATAGAGAGATGGATGGAGGGAGGGGGGCAGAGAAAGACAGAGGGGAAGAGAGAGGTGGGATGGTGAGGTGAATGGAGGGGGGGGGCAGAGAAAGACAGAGGGGAAGAGAGAGAGGTGGGATAGAGAGATGGATGGAGGGAGGGGAAGAGAGAGAGGTGGGATAGAGAGATGGATGGAGGGAGGGGGGGGCAGATAAAGACAGAGGGGAAGAGAGAGAGGTGGGATAGTGAGATGGATAGAGAGAGGGGGGCAGAGAAAGACAGAGGGGAAGAGAGAAAGGTGGGAGAGATGGATGGAGGGAGGGGGGGCAGAGAAAGACAGAGGGGAAGAGAGAGAGGTGGGATAGAGAGATGGATGGAGGGAGGGGGGCAGAGAAAGACAGAGGGAAAGAGAGAGGTGGGATAGAGAGATGGATGGAGGGAGGGGCAGAGAAAGACAGAGGGGAAGAGAGAGAGGTGGGATAGAGAGATGGATGGAGAGAGGGGGGAGCAGAGAAAGACAGAGGGGAAGAGAGAGAGGTGGGAGAGATGGATGGAGGGAGGGGGGGCAGAGAAAGACAGAGGGGAAGAGAGAGAGGTGGGATAGAGAGATGGATGGAGGGAGGGGGGAGCAGAGAAAGACAGAGGGGAAGAGAGAGAGGTGGGATAGAGAGATGGATGGAGAGAGGGGGGCAGAGAAAGACAGAGGGGAAGAGAGAGAGGTGGGATAGAGACATGGATGGAGAGAGGGGGGGCAGAGAAAGACAGAGGGGAAGAGAGAGAGGTGGGATAGAGAGATGGATGGAGGGAGGGGGCAGAGAAAGACAGAGGGGAAGAGAGAGAGGTGGGAGAGATGGAAAGAAGATGGAGAAAGGGAGAGAGAAGACATTAAAGACATTGGAGAGTCACATCAGCAATACCTATTACAGCTCAGGGGCTCATTTCCTAATCAAAGCTCTAATGAAGACTAATGCACACCCTCTCTCTCTCTCTCTGTGTGTGTGTGTGTGTGTGTGTGTGTGTGTGTGTGTGTGTGTGTGTGTGTGTGTGTGTGTGTGTGTGTGTGTGTGTGTGTGTGTGTGTGTGTGTGTGTGTGTGTGTGTGTGTGTGTGTGTGTGTGTGCTACATTCTGTTTTAATTGTCAACTATGGGCATTGTATCTTTGCAACATTGTTGGTGCAACCCACCCTAGTAGGTCCTTAAAACACAACTGAGAACCACCATTAACATCCTAATGTAGAATGCTCGCGGGACTAAAAACAACTTTCCATATCAACACATCAGCTGAATGAGGTATGACTGCAGACAGCTATACAGCTATATCATCTGTCTGTTAAGGAACCGTTTCCTCTCGGCAGGAACACAGGCACACGCATGCATACAGTGGTGGAAAAAGTACCCAACTGTCACACTTGAGTAAAAGTAAAGATACCTTAATAGAAAATGACTCAAATTAAAGTCAATCAACCATTAAAATACTCCTTGAGTAAAAGTCTAAAAGTATTTGGTTTAAAATATACTTAGGTATCAAAAGTAAATGTAAAAGTTCAGATTCCTTATTAAGCAAATCAGATGGCAACATGTTCTTGTTTTTTAAATTTACGGAAAGCCAGGGGCACATTCCAACATTCAGACATCATTTACAAATGAAGCGTGTGTGTTTAGAGAGTCCGCCAGATCAGAGGCAGTAGGGATGACCAGGGATGTTTGGTTGATTAGTGTGTAAATTGGACTATTTTCCTGTCCTGCTAAGCATTCAAAACTTCTGGGTGTCACGGAAAATGTATGGAGTAAAAAGTACAATATTAATACAAAGGGTTAATTGATGATGCTGTTATCAGCCCCAAAGGAACAGTCAGATAGATAACAGAGAGGGAAAGTACCATCATATAGACTCAACACAGTGGTGATGGGGTTACCATCAGATAGACTCAACACAGTGGTGATGGGGATTACCATCATATAGACTCAACACAGTGGTGATGGGATTACCATCATATAGACTCAACACAGTGGTGATGGGGTTACCATCAGATAGACTCAACACAGTGGTGATGGGATAGACTCAACACAGTGGTGATGGGTTACCATCAGATAGACTACACAGTGGTGATGGGGTTACCATCAGATAGACTCAACACAGTGGTGATGGGGGTTACCATCAGATAGACTCAACACAGTGGTGATGGGGTTACCATCAGATAGACTCAACACAGTGGTGATGGGGTTACCATCAGATAGACTCAACACAGTGGTGATGGGGTTACCATCAGATAGACTCAACACAGTGGTGATGGGGTTACCATCAGATAGACTCAACACAGTGGTGATGGGGTTACCATCAGATAGACTCAACACAGTGGTGATGGGGTTACCATCAGATAGACTCAACACAGTGGTGATGGGGTTACCATCAGATAGACTCAACACAGTGGTGATGGGGTTACCATCAGATAGACTCAACACAGAGGGAGAGGGAAAGTACCATCATATAGACTCAACACAGTGGTGATGGGGTTACCATCAGATAGACTCAACACAGTGGTGATGGGGTTACCATCAGATAGACTCAACACAGAGGGAGAGGGAAAGTACCATCATATAGACTCAACACAGTGGTGATGGGGTTACCATCAGATAGACTCAACACAGTGGTGATGGGGTTACCATCAGATAGACTCAACACAGTGGTGATGGGGTTACCATCAGATAGACTCAACACAGTGGTGATGGGGTTACCATCAGATAGACTCAACACAGTGGTGATGGGGTTACCATCAGATAGACTACCATCAGATAGACTCAACACAGTGGTGATGGGGTTACCATCAGATAGACTCAACACAGTGGTGATGGGGTTACCATCAGATAGACTCAACACAGTGGTGATGGGGTTACCATCAGATAGACTCAACACAGTGGTGATGGGGTTACCATCAGATAGACTCAACACAGTGGTGATGGGGTTACCATCAGATAGACTCAACACAGTGGTGATGGGGTTACCATCAGATAGACTCAACACAGTGGTGATGGGGTTACCATCAGATAGACTCAACACAGTGGTGATGGGGTTACCATCAGATAGACTCAACACAGTGGTGATGGGGTTACCATCAGATAGACTCAACACAGTGGTGATGGGGTTACCATCAGATAGACTCAACACAGTGGTGATGGGGTTACCATCAGATAGACTCAACACAGTGGTGATGGGGTTACCATCAGATAGACTCAACACAGTGGTGATGGGGTTACCATCAGATAGACTCAACACAGTGGTGATGGGGTTACCATCAGATAGACTCAACACAGTGGTGATGGGGTTACCATCAGATAGACTCAACACAGTGGTGATGGGGTTACCATCAGATAGACTCAACACAGTGGTGATGGGGTTACCATCAGATAGACTCAACACAGTGGTGATGGGGTTACCATCAGATAGACTCAACACAGTGGTGATGGGGTTACCATCAGATAGTGATGGGGTTACCATCAGATAGACTCAACACAGTGGTGATGGGGTTACCATCAGATAGACTCAACACAGTGGTGATGGGGTTACCATCAGATAGACTCAACACAGTGGTGATGGTGATGGGGTTACCATCAGATAGACTCAACACAGTGGTGATGGGGTTACCATCAGATAGACTCAACACAGTGGTGATGATGGGATAGACTCAACACAGTGGTGATGGGGTTACCATCAGATAGACTCAACACAGTGGTGATGGGGTTACCATCAGATAGACTCAACACAGTGGTGATGGGGTTACCATCAGATAGACTAGACTCAACACAGTGGTGAACACAGTGGTCAACACAGATGGGGTTACCATCAGATAGACTCAACACAGTGGTGATGGGGTTACCATCAGATAGACTCAACACAGTGGTGATGGGGTTACCATCACACAGTGGTGATGGGGTTACCATCAGATAGACTCAACACAGTGGTGATGGGGATAGATGATGGGGTTACCATCAGATAGACTCAACACAGTGGTGATGGGGTTACCATCAGATAGACTCAACACAGTGGTGATGGGGTTACCATCAGATAGACTCAACACAGTGGTGATGGGGTTACCATCAGATAGACTCACCACAGTGGTGATTTGGTTACCATTATATAGATTCAGCCCATTATATAGATTCAACACAGTGGTGATGGGGTTACCATCAGATAGACTCAACACAGTGGTGATGGGGTTACCATCAGATAGACTCAACACAGTGGTGATGGGGTTACCATCAGATAGACTCAACACAGTGGTGATGGGGTTACCATCAGATAGACTCAACACAGTGGTGATGGGTTAACATCAGATAGACTCAACACAGTGGTGATGGGGTTACCATCAGATAGACTCAACACAGTGGTGATGGGGTTACCATCAGATAGACTCAACACAGTGGTGATGGGGTTACCATCAGATAGA
Source organism: Oncorhynchus masou masou (assembly GCF_036934945.1). NCBI lineage: Eukaryota > Metazoa > Chordata > Actinopteri > Salmoniformes > Salmonidae > Oncorhynchus > Oncorhynchus masou. The sequence goes on along the minus strand of NC_088220.1, from coordinate 27,440,863 downwards.
CTCAACACAGTGGTGATGGGGTTACCATCAGATAGACTCAACACAGTGGTGATGGGGTTACCATCAGATAGACTCAACACAGTGGTGATGGGGATAGACTCAACACAGTGGTGATGGGGTTACCATCAGATAGACTCAACACAGTGGTGATGGGGTTACCATCAGAGACTCAACACAGTGGTGATGGGGTTACCATCAGATAGACTCAACACAGTGGTGATGGGGTTACCATCAGATAGACTCAACACAGTGGTGATGGGGTTACCATCAGATAGACTCAACACAGTGGTGATGGGGTTACCATCAGATAGACTCAACACAGTGGTGATGGGGTTACCATCAGATAGACTCAACACAGTGGTGATGGGGTTACCATCAGATAGACTCAACACAGTGGTGATGGGGTTACCATCAGATAGACTCAACACAGTGGTGAGTGGATGACTCAACACATGGTGATGGGGTTACCATCAGATAGACTCAACACAGTGGTGATGGGGTTACCATCATCAGATAGACTCAACACATAGACTCAGATAGAACACAGTGGTGATGGGGTTACCATCAGATAGACTCAACACAGTGGTGATGGGGTTACCATCAGATAGACTCAACACAGTGGTGATGGGGTTACCATCAGATAGACTCAACACAGTGGTGATGGGGTTACCATCAGATAGACTCAACACAGTGGTGATGGGGTTACCATCAGATAGACTCAACACAGTGGTGATGGGGTTACCATCAGATAGACTCAACACAGTGGTGATGGGGTTACCATCAGATAGACTCAACACAGTGGTGATGGGGTTACCATCAGATAGACTCAACACAGTGGTGATGGGGTTACCATCAGATAGACTCAACACAGTGGTGATGGGGTTACCATCAGATAGACTCAACACAGTGGTGATGGGGTTACCATCAGATAGACTCAACACAGTGGTGATGGGGTTACCATCAGATAGACTCAACACAGTGGTGATGGGGTTACCATCAGATAGACTCAACACAGTGGTGATGGGGTTACCATCAGATAGACTCAACACAGTGGTGATGGGGTTACCATCAGATAGACTCAACACAGTGGTGATGGGGTTACCATCAGATAGACTCAACACAGTGGTGATGGGGTTACCATCAGATAGACTCAACACAGTGGTGATGGGGTTACATCAGATAGACTCAACACAGTTACCATCAGATAGACTCAACACAGTGGTGATGGGGTTACCATCAGATAGACTCAACACAGTGGTGATGGGGTTACCATCAGATAGACTCAACACAGTGGTGATGGGGTTACCATCAGATAGACTCAACACAGTGGTGATGGGGTTACCATCAGATAGACTCAACACAGTGGTGATGGGGTTACCATCAGATAGACTCAACACAGTGGTGATGGGGTTACCATCAGATAGACTCAACACAGTGGTGATGGGGTTACCATCAGATAGACTCAACACAGTGGTGATGGGGGATTACCATCAGATAGACTCAACACAGTGGTGATGGGGTTACCATTACTCCATCAGATAGACTCAACACAGTGGTGATGGGGTTACCATCAGATAGACTCAACACAGTGGTGATGGTTACCATCAGATGAGTGGTGGGGTTACCATCAGATAGACTCAACACAGTGGTGATGGGGTTACCATCAGATAGACTCAACACAGTGGTGATGGGGTTACCATCAGATAGACTCAACACAGTGGTGATGATGGGGTTACCATCAGATAGACTCAACACAGTGGTGATGGGGTTACCATCAGATAGACTCAACACAGTGGTGATGGGGTTACCATCAGATAGGGACTCAACACAGTGGTGATGGGGTTACCATCAGATAGACTCAACACAGTGGTGATGGGGTTACCATCAGATAGACTCAACACAGTGGTGATGGGGTTACCATCAGATAGACTCAACACAGTGGTGATGGGGTTACCATCAGATAGACTCAACACAGTGGTGATGGGGTTACCATCAGATAGACTCAACACAGTGGTGATGGGGTTACCATCAGATAGACTCAACACAGTGGTGATGGGGTTACCATCAGATAGACTCAACACAGTGGTGATGGGGTTACCATCAGATAGACTCAACACAGTGGTGATGGGGTTACCATCAGATAGACTCAACACAGTGGTGATGGGGTTACCATCAGATAGACTCAACACAGTGGTGATGGGTTACCATAGATACTCAACACAGTGGTGATGGGGTTACCATCAGATAGACTCAACACAGTGGTGATGGGGTTACCATCAGATAGACTCAACACAGTGGTGATGGGGTTACCATCAGATAGACTCAACACAGTGGTGATGGGGTTACCATCCATCATCAGATAGACTCAACACAGTGATGGGATTACCATCAGATAGACTCAACACAGTGGTGATGGGGTTACCATCAGATAGACTCAACACAGTGGTGATGGGGATTCAACACATCAGATAGACTCAACACAGTGGTGATGGGGTTACCATCAGATAGACTCAACACAGTGGTGATGGGGTTACCATCAGATAGACTCAACACAGTGGTGATGGGGTTACCATCAGATAGACTCAACATAGACTCAACACAGTGGTGATGGGGTTACCATCAGATAGACTCAACACAGTGGTGATGGGGTTACCATCAGATAGACTCAACACAGTGGTGATGGGGTTACCATCAGATAGACTCAACACAGTGGTGATGGGGTTACCATCAGATAGACTCAACACAGTGGTGATGGGGTTACCATCAGATAGACTCAACACAGTGGTGATGGGGTTACCATCAGATAGACTCAACACAGTGGTGATGGGGTTACCATCAGATAGACTCAACACAGTGGTGATGGGGTTACCATCAGATAGACTCAACACAGTGGTGATGGGGTTACCATCAGATAGACTCAACACAGTGGTGATGGGGTTACCATCAGATAGACTCAACACAGTGGTGATGGGGTTACCATCAGATAGACTCAACACAGTGGTGATGGGGTTACCATCAGATAGACTCAACACAGTGGTGATGGGGTTACCATCAGATAGACTCAACACAGTGGTGATGGGGTTACCATCAGATAGACTCAACACAGTGGTGATGGGGTTACCATCAGATAGACTCAACACAGTGGTGATGGGGTTACCATCAGATAGACTCAACACAGATGGTTACCATCAGATAGATGGGGTTACCATCATATAGACTCAACACAGTGGTGATGGGGTTACCATCAGATAGACTCAACATAGACTCAACACAGTGGTGATGGGGTTACCATCAGATAGACTCAACACAGTGGTGATGGGGTTACCATCAGATAGACTCAACACAGTGGTGATGGGGTTACCATCAGATAGACTCAACACAGTGGTGATGGGGTTACCATCAGATAGACTCAACACAGTGGTGATGGGGTTACCATCAGATAGACTCAACACAGTGGTGATGGGGTTACATTCAGATAGACTCAACACAGTGGTGATGGGGTTACATCAGATAGACTCACACAGTGGTGATGGGGTTACATCAGATAGACTCACACAGTGGTGATGGGGTTACCATCAGATAGACTCAACACAGTGGTGATGGGGACATAGACTCAACACAGTGGTGATGGGGTTATCAGATAGACTCAACACAGTGGTGATTTCATCAGATTTTATAGACTCAACACAGCTGGTGATGGGGTTACCATCAGATAGTCTGGTACCAGTGGTGATTGGTCCATTAATCCATCCATTGATCGCTGACTCTCCCAGGCATGACAGCCTCATTACAGCCAGGACAGATATTCTGTGTTCTGCCCTTCCTTTAATTAAGTGACAGACTCACATAGACTCAACACAGTGATGGGGTTCCCTGATAGACTCAACACAAGTGATGTTACCATCAGAAACACACACCTAATTTTTCAAGGTTTCAATAGCAGTCAAGATTTCAATTAGCATTTTGAAATTTTCATCCAGGTGACTAACAAAAAAATCATGCAAGCATTAAACAACCAGCAGTCTCAAATTCTGAGGCTAGCAAACTAAAACGAATCAACTAATAAGTCATGTAAGGATCAGATAGCACTGTGATGGGGTTAAGCAAGTTCAGTGGAGATGGGTGTGTTAACCTGTTCAGATGCTCTGGGGGCGCTATTTCATAGACTTTTGGATGATAGAAAACAGTGGTGATGGGTTACCCAGATTTTAAACAAGATATTTTGTCACAGTGGTGATGGGGTTAAAGATGCTCGACAGTGGTGATGCATATAATTGATAGGTTACCATCAGAAAGAAAACACAGTGACGTGTCCAGAACTACCAAGCTATTTTCTCAACACAGTGGTGTGCCCTAGACACAGTGGTGAGATTCAGGCAAAACCAAGATGAGACGGCATCACAGGAAATGAGCAGGATTTTTGAGGCTCTGTTTTCCATTGTCTCCTTATATGGCTGTGAATGCGAGAGGAATGAGCCTGCCACTTTCTGACTCAACACAGTGGTGATGGGGTTTCAGATAGACCCACAGGTGTCTGCAGCATTGTGACGTATTTGTAGGCAGATCAGTGGTGATGGAAGATTGACCATAAGAGACCACATTTACCAGTGGTGATGGGTGTCCTGACTCAACACGCATCAGAAATTGGTGTTACCATCAGATAGCAAAATGGGATTACCATCAGCTGCCAGTATTTTTCCATGGGATACAGAGAGGAAAGACTCAACACAGTGGTGAGGTTCCATCAGATAGAACTGCATATTAATGAAGAGATATGTGAAAAAACACCTTGAGGATTGATTCCAAACAACAGTGGTTGCCATGATTCAACACAGTGGTCGATATTATGTAGTTAATTCGGAAAAAGTTTTACGTTGTAGGTGACTGAATTTTCAGTTGGTGATTTCGGTAGCCAGACGCAATGTAGAAAACGGAACGAATCAACACAGTTTCTCCAGATAGACTCAACACAGACGCATTTCAGGAAAAACTGCGCATTTGGTATGTAACTGATAGTCTCCTCATTGAAAACATCAGAAGCTCTTCAAAGGTAAATGATTTTATTTATTTGGTTATCTGGTTTTTGTGAAAATGTTGGTGTGCTAAATGCTAGACTCAAAATGCTATGCTAGCTTTGCATACTCTTACACAAATTAGTCAATTTCTATGGTTCAAAAGCATATTTTGAAAATCTGAGGATGACAGTGTTGTTAAGACAGAAAGGCACACAGTGACTTTGAAACACACAAGTGTGCACAAACACACATTATTTTCATTTTAGCAGTCAAGATTTTCAGAAATCAGGTTAACAAAAAAATCATGCAAGCATTATGCTAATGAGCCTGAGGCTTTAGTCACGATCCCGGATCCGGAATGGGGAGTTCCAAGAGGTTTTAATAAATGAACTCAACATAATACACAACAAGAAACACGAACAACGCACAGACATGACACTGGAACAGAAACAATGACACCTGGGGAAGGAACCAAAGGGAGTGACATATAAAGGGAAGGTAATCAGGGAGGTGAGCCTAGGTGAGTCTGACGATGCGCAGGTGCGCGTAACGATGGTGACAGGTGTGCCCCATAACCAGAAGCATGGTAAACTAGAAGCCGGAGAAGGAGCACGCGTATCTTAGATTCTGAAACAAACTAAAATAAATTGAAACCCATCAGTATTAGTTTTTCGGGGGGCAGAAATCGAATGGGGTTTTCAATGGGGTTTTCAAACTTCTGAATCTGGCGGGTCACATTGAGATTGACTTTCTAATTTGAAGATAGACTCAATGAGATGACATTTCCCGCAGATATTGGGCTCATTTGAGTGGTAAGGCTAAAGCATCCGACTGTTGACGAAAGTCGAGGAGTGAAGTCGAAAGTCAGACACTCATGTGGTTTTCTAACAGCAAGGATCAGATTGTTGGATTCTGTATTTTACATTATAGCCATTAGCATATATATGATTAAATATTATCTGTGTGAGGTGTCTGCATTTGTGCACTGGAGCATCATTATGAGATTAAACAACTGCTTGCTACTTGCCTGTTTGTGTGTCACAAGAACTGAGTAACATGGTGTGACCTGCATGTTGCAAAACTGTAGATAACAGCCCAGCAGATGCTTTGTCCTTGTGTTTGTATGTAACAATACTGAGCACATGGTGTGACTTGCTGTATCTTACAAAGTTGTGATAGGGAGGGGTGGTCATCACGAGGTTTAACTGAAATGGACAAATACTGAACAACACAATAGCAAGAACTGAGCAACTGTTCTAACTAGGGGATGATACCAGAACAGTAGGAATCTATACATCGACAGAGGGAGGACTCCAAGAAGCACCAAGAGGCGAGGACCCGCCTGAGCGCCTGCGATAGGCTGGGCAAGTTTAAACCACGCCCAGCCTCTACTGTGATAGGCCAACAGACGGGTTGGAACTATGTCTATCACAGTATAAAGAATACTGTTTACATGCATCCTGTCAGTTCTCTGTTCTACCCTGCGTGGCATTACAGTGAGCCCGTATATACGAAAGTTGCATTGGCCATTTATTACTTAGCTAATAAAAAATACATAGTATAAAATCGGTGACTCATTGTTATATTTATCCTGATACCAGATTCGAATTTACGCAACCCTAACAAGATCAACATGGAAGTGTTGCCATCGTTCAAAAAAGGTTTTGTTTCACAAAAGAAATACACAATAATGTCAAAATAAATAAACGTGTAACCATTGTTTCACACACATATTGTGTGTACCCATTGTACAATTACTTATCGAGAGAGAGACTCAAATATTACATTCATTCTATACATCCACTGTACACATAAATCACAGCAAATTGTCTCCTGTTTTAGTCACGTCTTTGGTCACATTCGCGTGGGCCAAACAGAAACACCCTCATGGTTGAAAAAAGAGCTTCCCACAATGCAGGCGATGTCTCCGCTCGAACACGCCCATTGAGATGAGCAGGATGCAAGACTTTGCTCTCACACAGGGAAACAGAGTATCTGAGAATGTGCACGGGTTCGCTTCACGCTGCTGCAACGTGGTAGCTGCGGGACCAAAACAGCAGAGAAGGTTAGCCTCGCGCTTCAACGTTCCTGGTTGTATCAGCAATTTACCCATTACTACTGTTTTACTTCGTGCATCTACATCATCTTGCTGAGTCTACATTTAAACCCAACCTAACCTATGCCCTGACCAATCCCCTTATCCCCACAGTGGCAAGAAGTGACATCCCCTAAAACTGAAACTAAATTATATAAGAACGAAATATGTCGATCTGAAAACTAACTGAAACTAAACTGAATATGAAATAAAAACCTTAAAACTAATATAAATAAAAACAAATATAAAAACACTCAACTTTAATAACCTTGTACTGATGCAGGCATGTTTATTGTATTTACTTAACCCTTATTTTACCAGGTAAGTTGACTGAGAACACATTCTCATTCATAGCAATGACATGGGGAATAGTTACAAGGGAGAGGAGGGGATGAATGAGCCAATTGTAAACTGGGGATTATTAGGTGGCCATGATGGTATGAAGGCCAGATGAGGAATTTAGCCAGGACACTGGGATTAACACCCCTACTCTTACAATAAGTAAAATGGGTCCCTCGATACAACTGATTAGCCCCCGAAATCTAACTGGGCATCAATAGCACCAACCTACCAGATACCCACTTATTTTGACACCCAGACACCTAATGGACTGTATTAAACCCCCATGAAGCTGCATCCATACTGATTAGAGTCTAAATCAGAGTTCAGTGTAAATGTGTGAACAGCTGATAAACAGTGATTGCTGTGTGTGTGAGAGAGAGAGACTGCAGGGCTGTTGGCATTGATCACTAACATTATTCATCAGTTAAGTCAGGTACTGGGCCCCTGGGCTGCTCACATACTGGGCCCCTGGGCTGCTCTGTCTGTCTGTCTGTCTGTCTGTCTGTCTGTCTGTCTGTCTGTCTGTCTGTCTGTCTGTCTGTCATGTCTGTCTCTCTGCATGTCTGTCTCTCTGCATGTCTGTGAATCTGTCAGGTGTTGTATTCTAGGCCCATGGGGATCTGTTGTGGTTTGGAGGGGGTTGTGTGTATGTATGTGTGTGTCTCTCTATGTATGTGTGTGTCTTTGGAGGGAGGTGGGGGGTGTCTGTGTGTAAGAGTGTGTGTAGCCCAAGGAAGATTTTCCTTGTATCTATACATGTCATGTTTTGTGGTCGTATTGCACATTCAAACACACACACACACAAATCAGTGGAGGCTCCACAGAGAAGGAAGGGGAGGACCATCGTCCTCAGTGAATTTTCTAAAAATGGTAAAACATTTAAAAAGTTATCCTTTTTAGATTAAGATACTAGATAAATTCACGTCACCAAATAATTGATTAAAACACACTTTTTGCAATGAGGGTCTACAGTAGCCTCAACAGCACTCTGTTGGGTCCTCCTCTGGGTACATTGACTTCAATATAAAAGCTAGGAGGCTCGTGTGTCTCATCCCCTCCCATAGACTTACACTTCCGGAGGATGTCCTCCAACCTATCAGAGCTCTTGCAGCATGGACTGACAGGTTGTCCACCCAATCAAAGGATCAGAGAATGAATCTAGTACTGAAAGCACAAGCTACAGATAGCTAGCACTGCAGTGCATAAAATGTGATGAGTAGCTGACTCAAAGAGAGACAACAGTTAAACAGTTTTGAACAAATTAATTTCTTCAAAAATAAAGGAGAAGAGAGAGAGAGAGAGAGAGAGAGAGAGAGAGAGAGAGAGAGAGATTGTATCATTATCAGAGGGATGCTATGTTAGCGAGCTGGCTATGACTATCCAACCCAACACTGGAACTCTTCCAGATGAGAGAGTAAATATTACATGGCTGCTACGAAAGTGAACTGTGTTTATGTGTGATCAGGGGTGTATTCATTCCGCCAATTCTGTTGAAAAACATTTCTTAAACGGAAGCAAACAGAACAAAACGGGGTTAACATATCTCAATTTGTCCAATAAAACTGTTAGAATACACCCTAGATCAACTAGATGCAGGCCAGTGTGTGCAAGGCGGTATTGAACACTGTCTGGGACCTCAAATGTTTCTCTTGGCCTGTGTGCACTTACGTTGTTAACTTTTCTTCATAGGCTAGGTTGTAGCAACCTCATGATGGGTATAGGGGAAATTCTAGTATCATGTAGTAGTTTAAACCTATCAATGTTACATTGAACTGGGTGAATGGAATATGAATGACAGTTGTCCAATATGCTGTAATAGAAATAAGACCATTCTCATTAAAAAAGAAATTGGCCTCCTCTCCCTCATCTTAAATTGCACCGACCGCCACAGCAACACACACCAGCTATCTAACACACAAATTGACAAACACTCACAGTTCAATCAGGCAAAGAGTGCTCTTAGGAATTAGGACCCTAGCTCAGAGCAATAGCAATCATGCTGGCATAATATCAAACCCAACCAAGCATGTATACTGTTTTGACATGCATTACATTACCTGCAGTGCCCATTCAACAACAGCTGAGCTGTGGATATCCAGATTCATATCAACAATTCACTGATGATGTCTCGCTTTGACAGTGAGAAGTGTAGGTATAGCTGTAATAGCTGTATCTATTCCCATTGGACCTATAGTGTGTGACCTTAGAGACTTTTAGTAGTTGTAGATCTTAGGACTGGCTTCTGGATCATTCCACAGGGGTCCTCAGACATAATGGAGGTGACAGAGAGGGCAAACTAACCCTAAACTTTTTTTCCCAGCTCATTGGTGGAGCCAGTCAGGTACGGTCCCCTTCACCAATTCCATGTTTATTTTCCTGTCGTGACGACCAGCGTTCTCTTTCCCCTTTTCCTTTACTTTCAGTTCTTTCTCTCCTAAGTGGCAGCCTGTTTTCACCTGTTTTGTGGCGTTTTATTGATTTATTCCATGGCTTGTTATGTTGGCTGGCAGGAAATTGAAGTAGGTTTTGATCCCTTGCTGCTGACACGTCCCTAGACGGGTCACATAATCTTGTCATTGATTCGAAGACAGCTGTCTTGAAGATAATTGATTTGGAGGAGACCATACTGCACTCTGTCTGTCTGACTATCTATCTTCTAACTGCTCTCTCTTTCCCTGTCTTGCGTTCCTCCAAACTGCTCTCTTTCTATCTCGTTTTCCCTCCCTCTCTCCCCCTCTCTCTCTGTTATTCCCAGGTGAGGAGATAGTAATTTGGGATAGTGTCATGCAAATGGTTTAAAACCTTTTCAGATTGTTCTTGTGTTCTTTCATTAAACCCTACTCGCAGTTCCCATTGTTCTTTTCAAAGGTCCAATTTCAGCTACACATCGCTGGCATGAGAACAGAGGATTCCCTGAGGCAAACTAGCAATCCTGACATGAGACCTTTATATTCATTACATCTCTCGCTCTCTTTCTGTGTGTGTGTGTGTGTGTGTGTGTGTGTGTGTGTGTGTGTGTGTGTGTGTGTGTGTGTGTGTGTGTGTGTGTGTGTGTGTGTGTGTGTGTGTGTGTGTGTGTGTGTGTGTGTGTGTGCGTGCGTGTGTGCGTGCGTGTTTATGCATGTGTGCTTTAGGTGATATTGAGACAGACGATACTGAGATGTAAACTCCAGAGTAATTAAAACGCCTGCAGTATCTTACAGGATGTGAGAGAGAGGAGAGGAAAGAGAGTGAAGAGAAGGAAGAGAGAAAACAATATGGATCCTGTGTTTAATTAGACTCATACTGGGTCGGTCCACCGGGAACCTATAATCAGCCTGGCTTCTTCCTATTACCATACCACAGAGAGAGAGAGAGTGGGCTGTATCTTGTGGTGGCACACACAGATGTTCACCCACGACTGTGTGGCCAAACACAACTCCAACACCATCATTATGTTTAATGATGGCACAACATTGATAGGCCTGATCACCGACAACGATGAGACAGCCAATAGGGAGGTCAGAGAACTGGCAGTGTGACAACAACCTCTCCCTCAACCTGAACAAGACAAAAAAGCGGATTGTGGACGACAGGAATAGGCGAGCTGAACAGGCCCCCAATAACATCAACGGGGCTGTAGAGGAGTGGGTCGAGAGTTTCAAGTTCCTTTGTGTCCACATCACCAATGATCATTGTCCAAATACACCAAGACAGTCGTGAAGATGGCATGACAAAACATTTTCCCCCCTCAGGAGACTGAAATTATTTGATATGGGTCCCCAGATCGTCAAAAGGTTCTACAGCTGCACCATCGAGAGCATCCTGACTGGTTGCATCACCGCCTGGTATGGCTACTGCTCGGCATCTGACCGTTAGGCGCTACAGAGGGTAGTGAGTATGGCCCAGTACATCACTGGGGACAAGCTTCCTGCCATCCAGGACCTATATAATAGCCAGTGTCAGAGGAAAGCCCATGAAATTGTCAGAAACCACAGTCAACCATGTCATAGACTGTTTTCTCTGCTACTTCACGGCAAGCGGTACCGGAGCATCAAGTCTAGGACCAAAAGGCTCCTTAACAGCTTCTACCCCAAAGCCATAAGACTGCTGAATAATTAATCAAATGGCCACTGAACAATTACATTGACCACCCCCCCCCCTCCCTCCATTTGTATTGTACACTGCTGCATAGTCACTTCACCCCTACCTACATGTACAAATGACCTCTAACCTGTACCCAAGCACACTGATTCGGTACCGGTACACCCTATATATAGCTTCGTTGTTATTGTGTTACTTTTTCATATTTTTTACTTTAGTTTATTTGTTGAATGTTTTCTTAACACTTCCTGAACTGCACTGTTGATTAAGGGAATGTAAGTAAGCATTTCAGGTCTACATTTATTGTATTCGGCGCATTTGACAAATAAAGTTTGATTTGATTTGAAATGTCTGCCAGGCAGACCAGTAAACAGCCTAGATCTTCCAGGGCCAGCAAACAGCCTCGACCCCCAGGGCCAGCAAACAGCCTCGACCCCCAGGGCCAGCAAACAGCCTCGACCCCAAGGGCCAGCAAACAGCCTCGACCCCAAGGGCCAGCAAACAGCCTCGACCCCAAGGGCCAGCAAACAGCCTCGACCCCAAGGGCCAGCAAACCTCGACCCCAAGGGCCAGCAAACAGCCTCGACCCCAAGGGCCAGCAAACCCTTAACCCCAGGGCCAGCAAACAAAAGCCTCAGCAAACAGCCTCGACCCCAAGGGCCAGCAAACAGCCTCGACCCCCAGGGCCAGCAAACAGCCTCGACCCCAAGGGCCAGCAAACAGCCTCGACCCCAAGGGCCAGCAAACAACCTTAACCCCCAGGGCCAGCAAACAGCCTCGACCCCAAGGGCCAGCAAATAGCCTTGGTCCCCAGTGCCAGCAAACAACCTCAACCCCCAGGGCCAGCCAACAGCCTCGACCCCAAGGGCCAGCAAATAGCCCCGATCCCCAGTGCCAACATACAGCCTTGACCCCCCAGGGCCAGCAAACAGTGACTGGGATGCAGGGATATGGGACAGGGACAGGTGTCAGTGTAACCTGAACACACAGGCAGGTCGGCACACACACACACACCTTGCCTGTTCATTCCCCCTCTGAATGACATGGCCAGTTGAATGAGATGAGAGGGCATATCTATTCCTACTTTCTGGAGACTGGCCCTCTGCTGGCAACAGACTGTCATGCTGTCCCCAGTATTGCCTAGGGAAACGAGAGTTCTCCATTGCTGACAACACACAGACAGGAGTCTTGCCCATTGAGAGAGTGAGAGACAGAGCAAGAGAAAAAGATGAGAGAAAGATCGGGTGACACTGAGGCGGCTGTCACTGTTACCATGGAAATGAGACCATCTCATTATGGCAACCCAATCAGTGGACGGACATGGAGAACAAGGGGTGATTCCTGAGAGGATGGACTGATGGTGTGCAGGTAGACCCCCTCAGGGTTGCAGAGTCTCCACACCATTGGTTGAGCATAGATCAATAGAAGCTATTGATTGGTTAACCAGCCCACCAACCTGGTTTCTCAGGTGTTGAAGGGTTAATAATTATAAGGTGAAAGATGGAACCAAGCCACCACTGGGGACCCTATAGTATCACCAAAAGTCAAAGGTTCAAGAAAGAAAATGAGAATCCAGTGATAGAGATGGTGTCATGGGTCAGGAATCTGAATCTTCCAGTCAGGTATCATACAGGTTCTTCAGAATCTGAACCTTCCAGTCAGGTATCATACAGGTTCTTCAGAATCTGAACCTTCCAGTCAGGTATCATACAGGTTCTTCAGAATCTGAACCTTCCAGTCAGGTATCATACAGGTTCTTCAGAATCTGAACCTTCCAGTCAGGTATCATACAGGTTCTTCAGAATCTGAACCTTCCAGTCAGGTATCATACAGGTTCTTCAGAATCTGAACCTTCCAGTCAGGTATCATACAGGTTCTTCAGAATCTGAACCTTCCAGTCAGGTATCATACAGGTTCTTCAGAATCTGAACCTTCCAGTCAGGTATCATACAGGTTCTTCAGAATCTGAACCTTCCAGTCAGGTATCATACAGGTTCTTCAGAATCTGAACCTTCCAGTCAGGTATCACACAGGTTCTTCAGAATCTGAACCTTCCAGTCAGGTATCACACAGGTTCTTCAGAATCTGAACCTTCCAGTCAGGTATCATACAGGTTCTTCAGAATCTGAACCTTCCAGTCAGGTATCATACAGGTTCTTCAGAATCTGAACCTTCCAGTCAGGTATCACACAGGTTCTTCAGAATCTGAACCTTCCAGTCAGATATCATACAGGTTCTTCAGAATCTGAACCTTCCAGTCAGATATCATACAGGTTCTTCAGAATCTGAACCTTCCAGTCAGGTATCATACAGGTTCTTCAGAAACTGAAGCTTCCAGTCAGATATCATACAGGTTCTTCAGAATCTGGACCTTCCAGTCAAATATCATATCATACAGGTTCCTCATAATCTGAACCTTCCAGTCAATTATCATATCATACAGGTTCTTCAGAATCTGAACCTTCCAGTCAAATATCATATACAGGTTCTTCAGAATCTGGAGCTTCCAGTCAGGTATCATATCATACAGGTTCTTCAGAATCTGGAGCTTCCAGTCAAGTATCATATCATAGAGGTTCTTCAGAATCTGGAGCTTCCAGTCAAGTATCATACAGGTTCTTCAGAATCTGAACCTTCCAGTCAAATATCATATACAGGTTCTTCAGAATCTGGAGCTTCCAGTCAGGTATCATACAGGTGCTTCAGAATCTGGAGCTTCCAGTCAGGTATCATACATGTGCTTCAGAATCTGGAGCTTCCAGTCAGGTATCATACAGGTGCTTCAGAATCTGGAGCTTCCAGTCAGGTATCATACAGGTGCTTCAGAATCTGGAGCTTCCAGTCAGGTATCATACAGGCTCTTCAGAATCTGGAGCTTCCAGTCAGGTAACTAAAATTCACTTGGGACATTTGATTAACAATTCGATTGGAAAATGAGAGAAAGAGAGAAACTATTAGAATAATTAGACAAATTAGAGTTGGAGGACATATCATGCCATCCTGGTCTCCCATAACAACAAGTGGTCAGTGAGTCACCCTGAGTGACAGGCTATGAGCATCACACACCCGTCCTAATGGGGTCACTGCTGATGAGGTCACTATCACATCACACCCTATCAGTATGTGTGTGTGTGTGTGTGTGTGTGTGTGTGTGTGTGTGTGTGTGTGTGTGTGTGTGTGTGTGTGTGTGTGTGAGCATTAACTTTGTGGACTTGTCCTGTGTGTCTTTGCATTGCTGTAGATCTCCACCCACCCATCCATCACCCACTCACACCTTCACCTCTCCACTCCTCCATCACCCCCTCCACCTTCACCTCTCCACTCCTCCATCACCCCCTCCCACCTTCACCTCTCCAGTCCTCTATCACCCCACTCCCACCTTCACTCCTCCACTCCTCCATCACACCCTCCCACCTTCACCTCTCCACTCCTCCATCACCCCCTCCCACCTTCACCTCTCCACTCCTCTATCACCCCCTCCCACCTTCACCTCTCCACCACTCCATCACCCCCCTCCACCTCTCCACTCCTCCATCACCCCCTCCCACCTTCACCTCTCCATCACCCACTCCCACCTTCACCTCTCCCCTCCTCCATCACCCCCTTCCACCTTCACCTCTCCAGTCCTCCATCACCCACTCCCACTTTCACCTCTCCACTCCTCCATCACCCCCTCCCCCCTTCACCTCTCCACTCATCCATCACACCCTCCCACCTTCACCTCTCCACTCCTCCATCACCCCCTCCCACCTTCACCTCTCCACTCCTCCATCACCCCCTCCCGCCTTCACCTCTCCACTCCTCTATCACCCCCTCCCACCTTCACCTCTCCACCACTCCATCACCCCCTCCCCCTCCACCTCTCCACTCCTCCATCACCCCCTCCCACCTTCACCTCTCCATCACCCCCTCCCACCTTCACCTCCTCCACTCCTCCATCACCCCCTCCCACCTTCACCTCTCCACTCCTCCATCACCCCCTCCCACCTTCACCTCTCCACTCCTCATCACCCCCTCCCTTACCTCCACCTCTCCACTCCTCCATCACCCCCTCCCACCTTCACCTCTCCAGTCCTCCTATCACCCCACTCCCACCTTCACTCCTCCACTCCTCCATCACACCCTCCCACCTTCACCTCTCCACTCCTCCATCACCCCCTCCCACCTTTCACCTCTCCACTCCTCCTATCACCCCCTCCCACCTTCACCTCTCCACCACTCCATCACCCCCATCCCCCTCCACCTCTCCACTCCTCCATCACCCCCTCCCACCTTCACCTCTCCATCACCCACTCCCACCTTTACCTCTCCACTCCTCTATCACCCCCTTCCACCTTCACCTCTCCACCTCTCCATCACCCACTCCCACCTTCACCTCTCCACTCCTCCACCACCCCCTCCCCCTTCACCTCTCCACTCATCCATCACACCCTCCCACCTTCACCTCTCCACTCCTCCATCACCCCCTCCCACCTTCACCTCTCCACTCCTCCATCACCCCCTCCCTCCATCACCTCTCCCACCTTCCTCTATCACCCCCTCCCACCTTCACCTCTCCACCACTCCATCACCCCCTCCCCCTCCACCTCTCCACTCCTCCATCACCCCCTCCCACCTTCACCTCTCCATCACACCCTCCCACCTTCACCTCTCCACTCCTCCATCACCCCCTCCCACCTTCACCTCTCCACTCCTCTATCACCCCCTCCCACCTTCACCTCTCCACCACTCCATCACCCCCCTCCCCCTCCACCTCTCCACTCCTCCATCACCCCCTCCCACATTCACCTCTCCATCACCCACTCCCACCTTCACCTCTCCCCTCCTCCATCACCCCCTTCCACCTTCAACTCTCCACTCCTCCATCACCCCTCCCACCTTCACCTCTCCACTCCTCCATCACCCCCATCCCCCTCCACCTCTCCACTCCTCCATCACCCCCTCCCACCTTCACTCCTCTCCATCACCCCCTCCCACCTTCACCTCTCCTCCACCCACTCCCACCTTCACCTCTCCCTCCTCCATCACCCCCTCCCACCTTCACCTCTCCACTCCTCCATCACCCCCTCCCACCTTCACCTCTCCATTCCTCTTTCACCCACCTCCCACCTTCACTCCTCCTCTCCTCCATCACACCCTCCCACCTTCACCTCTCCACTCCTCCATCACCCCCTCCCACCTTCACCTCTCCACTCCTCCATCACCCCCTCCCACCTTCACCTCTCCAGTCCTCTATCACCCCCTCCCACCTTCACCTCTCCACCACTCCATCACCCCCTCCCCCTCCATCTCTCCACTCCTCCATCACCCCCTCCCACCTTCACCTCTCCATCACCCACTCCCACCTTCACCTCTCCCTCCTCCATCACCCCCTTCCACCTTCAACTCTCCACTCCTCCATCACCCCTCCCACCTTCACCTCTCCACTCCTCAATCACCCCCATCCCCCTCCACCTCTCCACTCCTCCATCACCCCCTCCCACTTCACCTCTCCATCCTCCCCACTCCCACCTTCACCTCTCCACTCCTCCATCACCCCCTCCCCACCTTCACCTCTCCACTCCTCCATCACCCCCTCCCACCTTCACCTCTCCAGTCCTCTATCACCCCCTCCCACCTTCACTCCTCCACTCCTCCATCACACCCTCCCACCTTCACCTCTCCACTCCTCCATCACCCCCTCCCACCTTCACCTCTCCACTCCTCCATCACCCCCTCCCACCTTCACCTCTCCACTCCTCCATCACCCCCTCCCACCTTCACCTCTCCAGTCCTCTATCACCCCACTCCCACCTTCACCTCCTCCACTCTTCAACTCTCCATCACACCCTCCCACCTTCACCTCTCCACTCCTCCATCACCCACTCCCACCTTCACCTCTCCACTCCTCCATCACCCCCTTCCACCTTCACCTTTCCAGTCCTCCATCACCCACTCCCACCTTCACCTCTCCACTCCTCCATCACCCCCTCCCCCTTCACCTCTCCACTCCTCCATCACACCCTCCCACCTTCACCTCTCCACTCCTCCATCACCCACCTCCCACCTTCACCTCTCCACTCCTCTATCACCCACCTCCCACCTTCACCTCACCTCCACCACTCCATCACCCCCTCCCCCTCCACCTCTCCACTCCTCCATCACCCCCTCCCACCTTCACCTCTCCATCACCCCCTCCCACCTTCACTCCTCCACTCCTCCATCACACCCTCCCACCTTCACCTCTCCACTCCTCCATCACCCCCTCCCACCTTCACCTCTCCACTCCTCCATCACCCCCTTCCACCTTCAACTCTCCACTCCTCCATCACCCCCTCCCACCTTCACCTCTCCACTCCTCAATCACCCCCATCCCCCTCCACCTCTCCACTCCTCCATCACCCCCTCCCAACTTCACCTCTCCATCACCCACTCCCACCTTCACCTCTCCACTCCTCCATCACCCCCTCCCACCTTCACCTCTCCACTCCTCTATCACCCCCTCCCACCTTCACCTCTCCACCACTCCATCACCCCCTCCCCCTCCCCCTCCACCTCTCCACTCCTCCATCACCCCCTCCCACCTTCACCTCTCCATCACCCACTCCCACCTTCACCTCTCCCCTCCTCCATCACCCCCTTCCACCTTCAACTCTCCACTCCTCCATCACCCCCTCCCACCTTCACCTCTCCAGTCCTCTATCACCCCCCTCCCACCTTCACTCCTCCACTCCTCCATCACACCCTCCCACCTTCACCTCTCCACTCCTCCATCACCCCCTCCCACCTTCACCTCTCCACTCCTCCATCACCCCCTCCCACCTTCACCTCTCCAGTCCTCTATCACCATCCCCTCCCACCTTCACCTCTCCACCACTCCATCACCCCCCTCCCCCCTCCATCTCTCCACTCCTCCATCACCCCCTCCCACCTTCACCTCTCCATCACCCACTCCCACCTTCACCTCTCCCTCCTCCATCACCCCCTTCCACCTTCAACTCTCCACTCCTCCATCACCCCCTCCCACCTTCACCTCCTCTCCACCCCCTCCTCAATCACCCCCATCCCCCTTCACCTCTCCACTCCTCCATCACCCCCTCCCAACTTCACCTCTCCATCACCCACTCCCACCTTCACCTCTCCACTCCTCCATCACCCCCTCCCACATTCACCTCTCCACTCCTCCATCACCCCCTCCCACCTTCACCTCTCCAGTCCTCTATCACCCCCTCCCACCTTCACCTCCTCCACTCCTCCATCACACCCTCCCACCTTCACCTCTCCACTCCTCCATCACCCCCTCCCACCTTCACCTCTCCACTCCTCCATCACCCCCTCCTACCTTCACCTCTCCACTCCTCCATCACCCCCTCCCACCTTCACCTCTCCAGTCCTCTATCACCCCACTCCCACTTTCACTCCTCCACTCTTCCATCACACCCTCCCACCTTCACCTCTCCACTCCTCCATCACCCACTCCCACCTTCACCTCTCCCCTCCTCCATCACCCGCCTTCCACCTTCACCTTTCCAGTCCTCCATCACCCACTCCCACCTTCACCTCTCCACTCCTCCATCACCCCCTCCCCCCTTCACCTCTCCACTCCTCCATCACACCCTCCCACCTTCACCTCTCCACTCCTCCATCACCCCCTCCCACCTTCACCTCTCCACTCCTCTATCACCCACCTCCCACCTTCACCTCTCCACCACTCCATCACCCCCTCCCCCTTCACCTCTCCACTCCTCCATCACCCCCTCCCACCTTCACCTCTCCAGCACCCCCTCCCACCTTCACTCCTCCACTCCTCCATCACACCCTCCCACCTTCACCTCTCCACTCCTCCATCACCCCCTCCCACCTTCACCTCTCCACTCCTCCATCACCCCCCTTCCACCTTCAACTCTCCACTCCTCCATCACCCCCTCCCACTTTCACCTCTCCACTCCTCAATCACCCCCATCCCCCTCCACCTCTCCACTCCTCCATCACCCCCTCCCAACTTCACCTCTCCATCACCCACTCCCACCTTCACCTCTCCACTCCTCCATCACCCCCTCCCACCTTCACCTCTCCACTCCTCTATCACCCCCTCCCACCTTCACCTCTCCACCACTCCATCACCCCCTCCCCCTCCCCCCCTCCACCTCTCCACTCCTCCATCACCCCCTCCCACCTTCACCTCTCCATCACCCACTCCCACCTTCACCTCTCCCTCCTCCATCACCCCCTTCCACCTTCAACTCTCCACTCCTCCATCACCCCCTCCCACCTTCACCTCTCCAGTCCTCTATCACCCCCTCCCACCTTCACCTCCTCCACTCCTCCATCACACCCTCCCACCTTCACCTCTCCACTCCTCCATCACCCCCTCCCACCTTCACCTCTCCACTCCTCCATCACCCCCTCCCACCTTCACCTCTCCAGTCCTCTATCACCCCCCTCTTACCTTCACCTCTCCACCACTCCATCACCCCCTCCCCCCTCCATCTCTCCACTCCTCCATCACCCCTCCCACCTTCACCTCTCCATCACCCACTCCCACCTTCACCTCTCCCCTCCTCCATCACCCCCTTCCACCTTCAACTCTCCACTCCTCCATCACCCCCTCCCACCTTCACCTCTCCACTCCTCAATCACCCCCATCCCCCTCCACCTCTCCACTCCTCCATCACCCCCTCCCAACTTCACCTCTCCATCACCCACTCCCACCTTCACCTCTCCACTCCTCCATCACCCCCTCCCACATTCACCTCTCCACTCCTCCATCACCCCCTCCCACCTTCACCTCTCCAGTCCTCTATCACCCCCCTCCCACCTTCACTCCTCCACTCCTCCATCACACCCTCCCACCTTCACCTCTCCACTCCTCCATCACCCCCTCCCACCTTCACCTCTCCACTCCTCCATCACCCCCTTCCTACCTTCACCTCTCCACTCCTCCATCACCCCCTCCCACCTTCACCTCTCCAGTCCTCTATCACCCCACTCCCACCTTTCACCTCCTCCACTCTTCCATCACACCCTCCCACCTTCACCTCTCCACTCCTCCATCACCCACTCCCACCTTCACCTCTCCCCTCCTCCATCACCCGCCTTCCACCTTCACCTTTCCAGTCCTCCATCACCCACTCCCACCTTCACCTCTCCACTCCTCCATCACCCCCTCCCCCTTCACCTCTCCACTCCTCCATCACACCCTCCCACCTTCACCTCTCCACTCCTCCATCACCCCCTCCCACCTTCACCTCTCCACTCCTCTATCACCCACCTCCCACCTTCACCTCTCCACCACTCCATCACCCCCCTGCCCCCTCCACCTCTCCACTCCTCCATCACCCCCTCCCACCTTCACCTCTCCATCACCCCCCTCCCACCTTCACTCCTCCACTCCTCCATCACCCCCTCCCACCTTCACCTCTCCACTCCTCCATCACCCCCTCCCACCTTCACCTCTCCACTCCTCCATCACCCCCTTCCACCTTCAACTCTCCACTCCTCCATCACCCCCTCCCACCTTCACCTCTCCACTCCTCAATCACCCCCATCCCCCTCCACCTCTCCACTCCTCCATCACCCCCCTCCTGCCTTCCCATCAGATATCCCTGCTCTCCTCCTCTCAGCACAGGATGTCCATCTCTCTATCTCCTCTCCTCCTCCGCCTTTGTGCCCGTGGCACACATCTGTCATTAGGCCTAGGAGATAGTAGTCTACTGATATATATAGACAAACACACACAGTCTCTCTTATGGGCACGCATGCACACAGCCAAAGCAGGGTTTGTCTCTCACAATGTGTTCACATCATTCCAGACAGGACAGGATAGACAGGCAGACTGACAGACAGACAGGCAGGCAGGCAGAGAGACATACAAATACACAGATAGACAGGCAGAAAGACAGGACAGACATAGAGTCAGCCAGAGAGCTGTACCAGAGAGACAGACAGGCAGAAAGTTGTACCAGAGAAACAGGCAGGCAGAGAGCTGTACCAGAGAGACAGACAGGCAGAGAGCTGTACAAAAGAAACAGACAGGCAGAGAGCTGTACCAGAGAGACAGACAGGCATTGAGTGGTACCAGAGAGACAGACAGACAGGCAGAGAGCTGTACCAGAGAGATAGACAGACAGGCAGAGAGGTGTACCAGAGAGATGGACAGACAGGCAGAGAGGTGTACCAGAGAGACAGACAGGCAGAGAGCTGTACCAGAGAAACAGGCAGGCAGATAGCTGTACCAGAGATGCAGACAGGCAGAGAGCTGTACAAAAGAGACAGACAGGCAGCGAGCTGTACAAAAGAGACAGAAAGGCAGAGAGGTGTACCAGAGAGACAGACAGGCAGAGAGCTGTACCAGAGAAACAGGCAGGCAGATAGCTGTACCAGAGATGCAGACAGGCAGAGAGCTGTACAAAAGAGACAGACAGGCAGCGAGCTGTACAAAAGAGACAGACAGGCAGAGAGCTGTACCAGAGAGACAGACAGGCATTGAGCTGTACCAGAGAGACGGACATACAGGCAGAGAGCTGTACCAGAGAGACAGACAGGCAGAGAGCTGTACCAGAGAAACAGACAGGCAGAGAGCTGTACCAGAGAGACAGACAGGCAGAGAGCTGTACCAGAGAGACAGACAGGCAGAGAGCTGTACCAGAGAGACAGACAGACAGGCAGAGAGGTGTACCAGAGAGACAGACAGGCAGAGAGCTGTACGAAAGAGACAGACAGGCATTGAGCTGTACCAGAGAAACAGACAGGCAGAGAGCTGTACCAGAGAGACAGACAGGCAGAGAGCTGTACCAGAGAGACAGACAGGCAGAGAGCTGTACCAGAGAGACAGACAGGCAGAGAGCTGTACCAGAGAGACAGACAGACAGGCAGAGAGGTGTACCAGAGAGACAGACAGGCAGAGAGCTGTACGAAAGAGACAGACAGGCATTGAGCTGTACCAGAGAAACAGACAGGCAGAGAGCTGTACCAGAGAGACAGACAGGCAGAGAGCTGTACCAGAGAGACAGACAGGCAGAGAGCTGTACCAGAGAGACAGATAGACAGGCAGAGAGCTGTACCAGAGAGACAGACAGACAGGCAGAGAGGTGTACCAGAGAGACAGACAGGCAGAGAGCTGTACGAAAGAGACAGACAGGCAGAGAGCTGTACCAGAGAGACAGACAGGCAGAGAGCTGTACCAGAGAGACAGACAGTCAGAGAGCTGTACAAAAGAGACAGACAGGCAGAGAGCTGTACAAAAGAGACAGACAGGCAGAGAGCTGTACCAGAGAGACAGACAGGCATTGAGCTGTACCAGAGAGACGGACATACAGGCAGAGAGCTGTACCAGAGAGACAGACAGGCAGAGAGCTGTACCAGAGAAACAGACAGGCAGAGAGCTGTACCAGAGAGACAGACAGGCAGAGAGCTGTACCAGAGAGACAGATAGACAGGCAGAGAGCTGTACCAGAGAGACAGACAGACAGGCAGAGAGGTGTACCA
Source organism: Oncorhynchus masou masou (assembly GCF_036934945.1). Lineage (NCBI taxonomy): Eukaryota > Metazoa > Chordata > Actinopteri > Salmoniformes > Salmonidae > Oncorhynchus > Oncorhynchus masou. The sequence goes on along the minus strand of NC_088220.1, from coordinate 27,417,862 downwards.
GAGAGACAGACAGGCAGAGAGCTGTACGAAAGAGACAGACAGGCAGAGAGCTGTACTAGAGAGACAGACAGACAGGCAGATAGCTGTACCAGAGAAACAGGCAGGCAGAGAGCTGAACCAGAGAGACAGACAGGCAGAGAGCTGTACCAGAGAGACAGACAGGCAGAGAGCTGTACCAGAGAGACAGACAGGCAGAGAACTGAACCAGAGAGACAGACAGGGAATAGAGGGAACTCAAGGCAGTGCAGCTAATATCTTATTGGCATCCAACTAGTGCTCTGTACTGGGAACAGATAAAATAACATGTGTTACTCAGTTCTGCCTATACTGTATATCCATTATCGAATGTATCTAAACCCTATTCATTCTCTGCCAAAAGGGACACTGACTGTTATACAGCACAAAACCCAAATGTGACTTCAGCACTGTGTTTTAAACTCTTCTCTATAACAAAATCCAACTCTTCTCTTTATCTAATGACACATTCACTTCAGCCGTGGAACGTAATGTCTGTCAAGGGAGTTGACACAATCACAGACCTGCATGTACACACACACACACACACACACACACACACACACACACACACACACACACACACACACACACACACACACACACACACACACACACACACACACACACACACACACACACACACACACACCTTGCCCTCTACCCCACAATACAAAACCTCACCACTTCAACATCCATATATCCAAAACATCTTTCCCAGCTATACAAACAGCCCCACTGCTCATCATATCTCCTGAAACATCTCCACACTTTTTATCATTCTATAGAACTCAAACTCCACCCTGAGGTGTGCAGAGACCATCCCATTAAATAATAGTAAAGGGTCTGTTATCCCCCAACCTTTGACCCTGTTCCTCCCTGTTAGCCAAATAGACAACTTTGCCTGAGCAAACAGAAAATTCAACAAAACACATTTGGCCTTCTCCTTATTTGAATACCCGTACCCCATTATATGGGAGGCGCTCTGCACCCTGATTGGGTCGTCAGCCAGCCTGTCCTCTGGTTTTCATCCGCAGATAAGCCAACCAGGACCTGGAGACAACTCTTCACTGCCTCATCTCCACCAATCCCACCACCTGGAGACAGCAACTTGTGTGGGAGGAAAATACCCACAACACCCTTCCCTGTTCTGCTACGGGTCTCTCGCCTTTTGAGTGATCCTTGGGATATCAGCGCCCGCCCTTCCCGGAGTGAGAGGAAGAGGTCAGCATACCTTCTTCCCAGATGTTCGTCCGTCGTTGTCACCGTACCTGGAGGAGAGCCCCCGGACCCCTGCTCCCCGTTATCATCTTAGGCAGAGGGTATGGCTGTCCTTAAGCCCACAGCTGGTCGCCTTCTGTTGCCCCACATTCTCTGAATACATCCCACTTTTCATGTACAGTTTAAGTCAGACGTTTACACACACTTAGGTTGGAGTCATTCAAACTCACTTTTCAACCACTCCACAAATGTCTTGTTAACAAACTATAGTTTTGGTAAGTCGGTTAGGACATCTACTTTGTGCATGACACAAGTACATTTTCCAACAACTGTTGAATTACAGTGAATTATAAGTGAAATAATCTATCACTATTCCAGTGGATCAGAAAGTTACATACACTAAGTTGACTGTGCCTTTAAACAGCTTGGAAAATTCCAGTAAATGACATCATGGCTTTAGAAGCTTCTGATAGGCTAATTGACATCATTTGAGTCAATTGGAGGTGTACCTGTGGATGTATTTCAAGGCCTACCTTCAAACTCAGTGCCTCTTTGATTGACATCATGGGAAAATCAAAAGAAATCAGCCAAGACCTCAGAAAAAAATTGTAGACTTCCACAAGTTTGGTTCATCCTTGGGAGCAATTTCCAAACGCCTGAAAGTACCACGTTCATCTGTACAAACAATAGTACACAAGTATAAACACCATGGGATCACTCAGCCGTCATACTGCTCAGGAAGGAGACACGTTCTGTCTCCTAGAGATGAACGTACTTTGGTGCAAAAAGTGCAAATCAATCCCAGAACAAAGGCAAAAAACCATGTGAAGATGCTGGAGGAAACAGGTACAAAAGTATCTATATCCACAGTAAAACGAGTTCTATATCGACATATCCTGAAAGGCGGCTCAGCAAGGAAGAAGCCACTGCTCCAAAACTGCCATAAAAAAAGCCAGACTAAGGTTTGCAACTGCACATGGGGACGAAGATCGTAATTTTTGGAGAAATGTCCTCTGGTCTGATGAAGCAAAAATTAGAACTGTTTGGCCATAATGACCATTGTTATGTTTGGAGGAAAAAGGGGATGCTTGCAAGCCGAAGAACACCATCCCAACCATGAAGCATGGGGGTGGCAGTATCATGTTGTGGGGGTGCTATGCTGCAGGATGGACTGGTGCACTTCACAAAATAGATGGCATCATGATGAAAGGAAAATTATATGGAAATGTTGAAGCAACATCTCAAGACATCAGTCAGGAAGTTAAAGCTTGGTGGCAAAGGGGTCTTCCAAATGGACAATGACTCCAAGCATACTTCCAAAGTTGTGGAAAAATGGCTTAAAGACAACAAAGTCAAGGTATTGGACTGGCCATCACAAAGCCCTTACCTCAATCCTATAGAAAATTTGTGGGCAGAACTGAAAAAGCGTGTGCGAGCAAGGAGGCCTAAAAAGCTGACTCAGTTACACCAGCTCTGTCAAGAGGAATGGGCCAAAATTCACCCAACTTATTGTGGGAAGCTTGTGGAAGGCTCCCGAAACGTTTGACCCAAGTTAAACTATTTAAAGCCAATGCTACCAAATACTAATTGAGTGTATGTAAACTTCCGACCCACTGGGAATGTGATGAAAGAAATAAAAGCTGAAATAAATAATCCCCTCTACTATTATTCTGACATTTCACATTCTTAAAATAAAGTGGTGATCCTAACTGACCAAAGGCAGGGAATTTTTACAAGGATTAAATGTTTGTCAGGATTGTGAAAAACTGAGTGTATGTATTTGGCTAAGGTGTATGTAAACTTCCGACTTCAACTGTATCTAGAATTAAACCTATGTCTGTCAGCTCTTTGTCTCCTGTTTCCATCTGGGTGTTGACCCGTGATAGTTTGTACCCTGGAGTAGGTTTAATCTGGGTCTGGGAAACATACCCTATACGTTGTACTATGTACATGTGAACTATTCCTGTAGAATGGATGGCTGTAACCTGACAGGAGACTGTGCCCTTTGGTCAGGCAACTCATCCCCAAGCTGGACGTCAGCTACAACCCCCTGCAGGACTCAGGTGGTCTGCTGCTCCGTGCTGGACTGATGATTTAGACCTGCAGACTGGAGAGGCTGGACTGATGATTTAGACCTGCAGACTGGAGAGGCTGGACTGATGATTTAGACCTGCAGACTGGAGAGGCTGGACTGATGATTTAGACCTGCAGACTGGAGAGGCTGGACTGATGAGTTAGACCTGCAGACTGGAGAGGCTGGACTGATGAGTTAGACCTGCAGACTGGAGAGGCTGGACTGATGAGTTAGACCTGCAGACTGGAGAGAATGGACTGATGAGTTAGACCTGCAGACTGGAGAGGCTGGACTGATGAGTTAGACCTGCAGACTGGAGAGAATGGACTGATGAGTTAGACCTGCAGACTGGAGAGGCTGGACTGATGATTTAGACCTGCAGACTGGAGAGGCTGGACTGATGAGTTAGACCTGCAGACTGGAGAGAATGGACTGATGAGTTAGACCTGCAGACTGGAGAGGCTGGACTGATGAGGTAGACCTGCAGACTGGAGAGGCTGGAATGATGATTTAGACCTGCAGACTGGAGAGGCTGGACTGATGATTTAGACCTGCAGACTGGAGAGGCTGGACTGATGAGTTAGACCTGCAGACTGGAGAGAATGGACTGATGAGTTAGACCTGCAGACTGGAGAGGCTGGACTGATGAGTTAGACCTGCAGACTGGAGAGAATGGACTGATGAGTTAGACCTGCAGACTGGAGAGGCTGGACTGATGAGTTAGACCTGCAGACTGGAGAGAATGGACTGATGAGTTAGACCTGCAGACTGGAGAGGCTGGACTGATGATTTAGACCTGCAGACTGGAGAGGCTGGACTGATGAGTTAGACCTGCAGACTGGAGAGAATGGACTGATGAGTTAGACCTGCAGACTGGAGAGGCTGGACTGATGAGGTAGACCTGCAGACTGGAGAGAATGGACTGATGAGTTAGACCTGCAGACTGGAGAGGCTGGACTGATGAGTTAGACCTGCAGACTGGAGAGAATGGACTGATGATTTAGACCTGCAGACTGGAGAGGCTGGACTGATGATTTAGACCTGCAGACTGGAGAGGCTGGACTGATGAGTTAGACCTGCAGACTGGAGAGGCTGGACTGATGAGGTAGACCTGCAGACTGGAGAGGCTGGACTGATGAGGTAGACCTGCAGACTGGAGAGGCTGAGGGTGAGTCTTTAGCTTGACGTTGTTTATTTTAAGCGACAAGAAGTTACACGTAATAGACATAACTTGATAGCTGAAAGGACAGCATACCATGAAGTAGTATCATCATCATCATCACCTTCCTCTTGATTGTTTCTTCCCCAGTTTGTCAGGGTGTGATCTCACCATGGCTACCAACACCATTTTGACTGCAGCTCTTCAGCCTCCACACTCCTGTCTGACTGAGGTGGAGCTAAGCAACAATGACAGGCAAGATTCAGGCCTGTGGCAGCTCTGTAAAGGACTGGAGAGCTCCCAGTGTAAAGTACAGAGAATAGGGTAAGTCATACGTGGCCTTTAAGTTCCTTCATTACACCTTGGAATTCCCTTCAATTAAGGAAACACCAGGGAGGAGTGATGGTCTGATGGTGTTAGCTACTATGACTGAATGATGTTATGGTGACTTGGAAGTGTGTGTGTACTTGTGCTTGAATGACTCAGAACCAGAGTGGGATTTCCCTCCCGTTTTTCTACAGGCTAGGAGGGCGTAGTCTTACAGAGGAGAGCCAAAGCCCTGAGATTTCCTCTCTCTCATCTGAGAGCGCTGGAGTGGAGAGACAATGACCTGCAGGATTGTGGAGTAACACTGCTCTCTGCCGGACTGGATGATCCATACTGTCAACTTCAGACACTGGGGTAGGAGCACAGGACCAACACGGAATCAACCGTGAGAGAAAAAGGATTACAAAGGTATTACCTGGTGTATTTTTATATCTCATTATGTAATCACATTTCTGTATCTCGGGTTGTCAGTCTGTAGAGTCACAGAGAAAGGCAGTGCTTACCTGGCTATAGCTTTGCTTTCAAACCCCTTTCACCCGAGAGTGCTGGACCTGAGCTACAATCGCCCAGGAGACTCATGAGTGAAGCTGCTCTCTGTTTTACTGGAGAATCCACACTGAGGATTGGAGACGCTGAAGTAAATAAGAGACTCTGGAGTAAAAATGGAGACTCTGCAGTAAATAAGGTTAAGAATGGTCATTATTTCCTTTCATTATTCATAGGGACTCTGTGTCTCTTATTCACTCCATCTCTGCTTGTCCCACAGTGTGAAACATGGTAGAGAGCACCGGATCAGACCAGGGCTGAGGAAATGTCCCACAGTGTGAAACATGGTAGAGAGCACCCGATCAGACCAGGGCTGAGGAAATGTCCCACAGTGTGAAACATGGTAGAGAGCACCGGATCAGACCAGGGCTGAGGAAATGTCCCACAGTGTGAAACATGGTAGAGAGCACCGGATCAGACCAGGGCTGAGGAAATGTCCCACAGTGTGAAACATGGTAGAGAGCACCGGATCAGACCAGGGCTGAGGAAATGTCCCACAGTGTGAAACATGGTAGAGAGCACCGGATCAGACCAGGGCTGAGGAAATGTCCCACAGTGTGAAACATGGTAAAGAGCACCGGATCAGACCAGGGCTGAGGAAATGTCCCACAGTGTGAAACATGGTAGAGAGCACCGGATCAGACCAGGGCTGAGGAAATGTCCCACAGTGTGAAACATGGTAGAGAGCACCGGATCAGACCAGGGCTGAGGAAATGTCCCACAGTGTGAAACATGGTAGAGAGCACCGGATCAGACCAGGGCTGAGGAAATGTCCCACAGTGTGAAACATGGTAGAGAGCACCGGATCAGACCAGGGCTGAGGAAATGTCCCACAGTGTGAAACATGGTAGAGAGCACCGGATCAGACCAGGGCTGAGGAAATGTCCCACAGTGTGAAACATGGTAGAAAGCACCGGATCAGACCAGGGCTGAGGAAATGTCCCACAGTGTGAAACATGGTAGAGAGCACCGGATCAGACCAGGGCTGAGGAAATGTCCCACAGTGTGAAACATGCTAAAGAACACCGGATCAGACCAGGGCTATTGATTGTTCATTTACTCATTAATTTACCACTCCCCTCCTGCTTTCAGATGCCTGTGAGCTCACACTGGACCCCACCTCAGCCCACCACAGACTCCCCCTGTCTGAGGAGAACACTAAGGTGACCAGGAAACCACGAGTTAACCACTTCCCTTTACACTGACCTCAGATCAGAGATCATTTTCCAAGAGCAGCAGAAATTATTATAATGCCTTTTTAGTGTCAGAGTAGTTTGAAAAGATGGTCTGGAATTTCAGCATGTTTTGGTGGGATGGAGTTTTGGCCTGCCTGTTGACATGGCAGTAAATGAGTTAATAGACCAACATGAGAGTTTTAAACCTCTCTGTCAATACCAGGATAGGATAAAGCAATCCTTCTCACCCCCCCTTAAATGATTTAAATGCACTATTGTAAAGTGGCTGTTCCACTGATGTCAGAAGGTGAATTCACCAATTTGTAAGTCGCTCTGGATAAGAGCGTCTGCTAAATGACTTAAATGTAAATGTAAAATACCAGCTAGTTTTCTGCTCCTCACTCAGACCATTCCCAGACCATCCTAGCAAAATTCTATCTGGAAATTTATTTTTGCTAAGAAACTAATTTTGTTATATCCAATTATGATCTTGTGTCATCGTTGCAACTCCCCAATGGGCTCGGGAGGGGCGAAGGTTGAGTCATGCTTCTTAACACCCAACTTCTTAACCTGGACGCCAGCTGCACCAATGTGTCAGAGGAAACACCATTCAACTGAGTCAGCCTGCAGGCGTCCGGTCAGCCACAAGGAGTCGCTAGAGTGCGATCAGCCAAGTAAAGCCCCCCCTGGCCAAACTCTCCCCTAACCAGGGCGACGCTGGGCGAATTGTGCACCGCCCTATGGGACTCCCAGTCATGGCCGGTTGTGAAACAGCCTGGGATCAAACCCGGATCTGAAGAGACGCCATAAGCACTGCGATGCAGTGCGTTAGACAACAGCACCACGCAGGAGGCCTTTTGACAATTAAAAAAAACAATAAGGTAAGGTACTTAATTGTTACCCAGAAATGATTTGATATTGAGATAAACACAAATGGCTGTATTGGACCTTTATTAAGGTAATGGAGATATGAGAAACACTGTAATATTGAGATAGTGAGGACCATACTATTGAGATAGTGAGGACCATACTATTGAGATAGTGAGGACCATACTATTGAGATAGTGAGGACCATGATATTGAGATAGTGAGGACCATAATATTGAGATAGTGAGGACCATGATATTGAGATAGTGAGGTCCATAATATTGAGATAGTGAGGACCATAATATTGAGAGAGTGAGGGCATAATATTGAGATAGTGAGGACCATGATATTGAGATAGTGAGGACCATAATATTGAGAAAGTGAGGGCATAATATTGAGATAGTGAGGGCCATAATATTGAGATAGTGAGGGCCATAATATTGAGATAGTGAGGGCCATAATATTGAGATAGTGAGGGCATAATATTGAGATAGTAAGGGCCATAATATTGAGATAGTGAGGGCCATAATATTGAGATAGTGAGGGCCATAATATTGAGATAGTGAGGACCATAATATTGAGATAGTGAGGGCCATAATATTGAGATAGTGAGGGCATAATATTGAGATAGTGAGGGCCATAATATTGAGATAGTGAGGGCATAATATTGAGATAGTGAGGGCATAATATTGAGATAGTGAGGGCCATAATATTGAGATAGTAAGGGCCATAATATTGAGATAGTGAGGGCCATGATATTGAGATAGTGAGGGCATAATATTGAGATAGCGAGGGCATAATATTGAGATAGCGAGGGTATAATATTGAGATAGTGAGGGCATAATTTTGAGATAGTGAGGACCATACTATTGAGATAGTGAGGTCCATAATATTGAGATAGTGAGGACCATAATATTGAGATAGTGAGGGCATAATATTGAGATAGTGAGGACCATGATATTGAGATAGTGAGGACCATAATATTGAGAAAGTGAGGGCATAATATTGAGATAGTGAGGACCATAATATTGAGATAGTGAGGGCCATAATATTGAGATAGTGAGCGCCATAATATTGAGATAGTGAGGGCATAATATTGAGATAGTGAGGGCATAATATTGAGATAGTGAGGGCCATAATATTGAGATAGTGAGGGCCATAATATTGAGATAGTGAGGGCCAAAATATTGAGATAGCGAGGGCCACAATATTGAGATAGTGAGGGCCATAATATTGCGATTGTGAGGACCATAATATTGAGATAGTGATAGCCAGATGTAATTTCATAGCTAATTAATTATAATGAATAGACTCATTTTTTATAATGCACAGACACGGCATTTATACTGCACTATCTGTTTTTATGTTTCAATCATTTCTTTTTGAATAATTTGACATTTCACTGCATTGTTAAAACCTGTTAAGGCTCGGGACAATACTGCCCTCTTTGGATGAATTGCGTGCCCATAGTTAACTGAAAAAAATCTGTCCAAAATTGCTAATATGTGCATATAATAATTATTATTGAATAGAAAACACTCTAAAGCTTCTAAAACCGTTTGAATTATGTCTGTATGTATAGCAGAACCCACAGGGCAGCCAATCTCCCAAACTAGTTTTCTCATCAGGAAAGTTGGGCCAACTTTGACGTCATCGCCCCCACCCTTCCCAACCAGATCTGGATCTGGGATCAGTTTCTATGTCTTCCGCGAGATGTCTTCTATCAGTAGAGTGTTTAATTGTGCAAATCCCGCGAGCTTTGACCCTTTGGCAGGCAAAATACTGGGTGTTGCGAGAAAATACATGCACTTTCAGGCACGCGTTGCGCTCAGAGCTCCCTTTGTTCCAACTTGCACGAGAAGAATACAGTTTGTCCGGTCGATTTGAGAATTGTTTTGTACGTTAATAACATCCTAAAGCTGGATTCTGCACTTAGTTTGACCAGTTTAGTCGACATATAATATGTAATTTTGAAGTTTTGAATTTTGAATATTGCTTATGTCTGAGCGCCGTCTCAGATTATTGAATAGTGAACGATTTCTGTAACGTTAAAAATAAATGTGACAAAGCGATTGCATTAAGAAGCAGTGTATCTTTCTAACTATATGTAGAACATGTATATTTAGTCAAAGTATATGATGTGTATTGCTGTTATCTGGCGTTATCTGGCGGAGTTATCTATAATTTCTCTGGACATTTTTTAGCATTTTCTGAACATGGCGTCAATGTAAACGGAGATTTATGGATATAAATTGCATATTATTGAAAAAAACATAAATGTACTGTGTAACATGTCCTATTACTGTCATCTGATGAAGATTTTCAAAAGGTTAGTGAATTACTTTTCTTTTAATCCTGCGTTTGTGATTGCATCTTTTGTTTGACACAATGGCTACATATCGTCTGTGTCTTTGTGGTGGTTTGACATACATATGTGCTATGTTTTCGCTGTAAAACATTTTAGAAATCTGACTCGCTGGGTAGATGAACAAGGTTTTTATCTTTCACTTGTTAATGTGTGGAGGTTAAATATTTCAAAGAATATTTTTGCATTCTGTGCGCCACGGTTTGAGTTGAGCGGGGGGGGGGGGTGGTACCCCTTGGGGAACCTGTAGCGTGAACATGTTAAGAGCTAGTAACATCAGCATTTCACAGCATTGTTAAGAGCTGGTAACATCAGCATTTCACTGCATTGTTAAGAGCTAGTAACATCAGCATTTCACATTGCTAAACTGTGTATGCGAACAACAAACTTTGATTTGATAAGATTTCAAAATTGTTGTGGAATTTATCTTGGGTATGTATGTGATTTACATGATATTGATTTATTGAACAGATATACCACTCCATTTATACTCCATATTATACTCCATATTATTGTCATTCTGTGTGTGTTTGTACTCTTTATTGAACAGATATACCACTCCATATTATTGTCATTCTGTTTGTGTTTGTACCCTTTATTGAACAGATATACCACCTCATATTATTGTCATTCTGTTTGTGTTTGTACTCTTTATTGAACAGATATACCACCTCATATTATTGTCATTCTGTTTGTGTTTGTGTACTATTTATTGAAATAAAGCCATATTCTTTTGGCCGTTGGCTCTTAATGAGAGTGCTTTGGGACATCATCCATATTCTCAATGAGTTCATCCATTATGTTCCGAGAGTCACATTAAACTGTTAATATAATGTTCTTTGAAAAAAAAAACGACCCTGTCAAACATTGGATATCTTTTTATTCATTGTTTCATAAGTTGAATCAAATTTGAAAGTTACATTACTAAAAAAAGGCAGTCAAGGAAAATGTATTTTTGATTGATTGTAAAAGATGTGAGAGCAGAAGCGTGAAAGCATGCTACGCAGAATTTCATCAGAGATCAAGTCTGTGTCTCTCCATCTCCCGCTCTATGTGTGTGTGTGCCTGCGGAAGCGCAACAAGTCTTGATGAAAAAGCTGATCAGATGTCTCTTTCCAAAGAGGAGCTTCTAGCAGGGCAACAACCCCTTGTGTTGACTGGCATTCAAAGCAGAGCAGGTGTAAAGGCACTGAGGGTACATCATGCTTGATGGACGGCCGTTAGAAATGACTGACGTTCTTGTTGCCTGGGTCAGTACACGACTTGTCTTTCTGTTGCTCAGACTTGTTGCTCTGCGGGAACATAGACAACCATACATCTAGATTAAACACACAACTCACCTAATGGTTGTGTGTGTGTGTGTGTGTGTGTGTGTGTGTGTGTGTGTGTGTGTGTGTGTGTGTGTGTGTGTGTGTGTGTGTGTGTGTGTGTGTGTGTGTGTGTGTGTGTGTGTGTGCACCTTGGCCCCGAACAGCAGGCTGATAACCCCTTTGGAGCGTCTGTCAGCGGTACGGTCACCAGGAAGACACACAGACATGCTCTTACTGTCCCTCCTGGACCGGGCTAACTCCGCCTCCTCACTACCGTTGACCACGGACAGAGACAGACCTGTGAACAGGGAGAGGATGTGTGTGAGAGGGAGTGTGCCTATGTGCATGCGGTCATGCGTGTGCATACGTTTGTGAGTGTTACCTGTAATAGCAGGCAGAGACCTGGAGTTGACATTGGTGAGAGAGTCATTTCCCTGACAGGGTTCAGACAGGTTGGTATCACTGCGGAACTCCTGCTTCTTGGACAGCTAGAGGGAGGCAGAGAACAGAGAGCAGGGATACTCACTGATACTGACATAAAGCAGGAGTCTGTGTGCACACTATCAGTCAGTTTGGACACACCTATATTGTAGAATAACAGTGAAGACATCAGAACTATGAAAGAACACATATGGAATCATGTAGGAACCAAAACAGTGGTAAACAAATCAAAATATATTTTACTTTTGAGATTCTTCAAAGTAGCCACCCTTTGCTTTGATGACAGCTTTGCACACTTTTGTCCCACTCGCTCTTGTCATTTCAATTCCATCCCTTGCCTCTCTCTCTCTCTCTCTCTCTCTCTCTCTCTCTCTCTCTGTCTCTCTGTCTCTTTGTCTCTCTCTTTCTGTCTCTCTTTCTGTCTCTCTCTCTCTCTGTCTCTGTCTTGCTCTCTCTTTCTCTGTGTCTCTCTCTCTCTTTTTTGCTGTATCTGTCTCTCTATCTATCTCTCTGTCTCTCCATCTCTCCATCTCTCTCACCCGTTTGCTGTCCAGTGTGTTGGTCCTGTCTCTCTCCTCTGGGATGAAGATCATGCTGCTCCTCTTCCTTTTCTTTTTGGACTTCCTGAGTTTCACCTCCCCATCGGCCCCTCCATCTTCCCCCATGCTCATACTCCCACTGGAGCGCTGCAGGGTGGGGGTCCGGGGGGACACCGTGTCAGGGAGACCACTGGGGAGGGAGGGGGGTGAGGGGAATGGGATCAAGAGAGAAGCGAGGGTAAGGTGTGTGTTGTTACATATGATTTTGTGTTTGCATCCGTCTGTGTGGGTTTCATCTGAGTGTGTGCGTGTGCCTGTGTGTGTTACCTGTCTGGGTAAGGTTTGGTGGGGGTCCCACACTCAGACCCCTGGAGGGAGCAGATGGAGATGACAGACTGACGGAAGGAGCGAAGGACAGAGCGCGGACGAGTTGACTTCCTCTCATCCATATCCGGCTAAGAACAAGGGAGAAAGAGAAGGATGGAGAAAAAGGTCAAAGGTGACGTTGAATGAAGGAGAGAGTGACAATGCTTTTCACAAACAGGAGTTATGGCCAGTATCATTCCTAAAGCTCTTTTCATAACACATTTTTCAGACAGATATTCTCCTCTGCCCAAGATACCAGGCAGTTCCCTGCAGCTAGCATTTCAGTCATCATGCAAACACTCTCCTTTTCTCTCCCTCTCTTTCTCTTACCAGGTCCCTCACGCCGTACTCCTTCTCCACCTTCTTCCTCATGTGTTTGAAGCACTCCTCCATGCGCTCGTGGAAAGGTCGTAGGTCGTCTGTCACTCTCTTACCATGTAGAGAGATCCCTCCCCCCAGCAACGGGATCTGCAAGATAATAATGTGTGTGGGCATGCATGTGTGTGTGTGTGTGTGTGTGTGTGTGTGTGTGTGTGTGTGTGTGTGTGTGTGTGTGTGTGTGTGTGTGTGTGTGTGTGTGGGCATGCATATGTGTGTGTGTGTGTGTGTGTGTGTGGGCATGCATATGTGTGTGTGTGCATGTGTGTGTGTGTGTGTGTGTATGCATGTGTGTGTGTGCCTGTGTTTCAGTACTGTATGTGAGTGTGTACCGTGTGTGTGTACAGTACCTGCCATGCGATGAGGTCTTTGAGGCGATACAGCTTATCTCGGTCCTCTGGGTGTTGCAGGTTGTACTCCTCAGTGAAGAAGGCCTGGGGAGAGGAGAGATATCATTGAAATGTGCTGCTCTTTTATGTATTAAACAGTCCTGGGTTGAGATAGGAAGAAGACAAATGTATGATCTTCACCAAACATCCAGCTTATTGTATAGTATATTCTATCCCTACTTCAGCTTGTGCCAAACACACAGAATACTGTTCTGAAATGTACGAGTTGGGCAGGAGTAAAGAGATGACGAACGGATGGATGGATGAACTCTGACCTTTTCGTACTTGGCGAAGCCCCCCATGACAGCGGGGTCCACGATGCCGTTGAGCAGCATGGAGAGGGGGTTGATGGGAAGGGCGTCGTCGGCCTGGTATTGGTTTACCATGGTGAGGATCTTGTCATTTGTGCTCTCCATGGTCTCTATGGCATTCTCCAGAGGACTGATGGTGGTCTGACAGAGAGAGAAACTGAACTGGTTACTGATCAAAACCTTAGAAAAACCTTGACAAAGTACATGCTCAGTGAGCACAGCCTTGCCATTGAGGAGGGTAGACACAGGAAAACCTGGATCCCTGTAGAGGAAAGGCTGTGCAACCACTGCACCACAGCAGGTAGAGGAAAGGCTGTGCAACCACTGCACCACAGCAAAACCTGGCTCCCTGTAGAGGAAAGGCTGTGCAACCACTGCTCCCTGTAGAGGAAAGGCTGTGCACCACTGCACCAACAGCAGAACCTGGCTCCCTGTAGAGGAAAGGCTGTGCAACCACTGCACCACAGCAGAGCTGCATTTCCTGACAAAATGTAAAAAAATATAAACCAATTAGAGATTGTCATTTCCCCAAATGTCAAACCCTTATTCAAGGTTTCAAAGACCTCTCTGATGAGAGTAGGCTACCCGTCCTGTTGGGGGAGGACGCAGAGAGCTGTGGGTTGGCAGCGCACTACATTGCGGCCTGCCATAAGTTGAGGGACAGTGTCTGACAGACGAATCAACCTGCACATGTCCTCTACTGTATGCTTATTGTTATTGTTGAATGTAGGGTTATTTTGACACTTGGTTATTGTTGTTCCTGTTGTGTCCCGTTGACAATCTTGATTCTCATTTGTATTTATTTTTTATATTATAAATATCCAAAATAAGCTTTGACAATATGCACGTTGTTACGTCATGCCAATGAAGCAAATTGAATTGAAAAAAGAAAATGAAATTTGAGAAAGAAAGACGGGGAGAGACACAGAGAGAGAGAGAGAGTGAGAGAGAGAGAGAGAGAGAGAGAGAGAGAGAGAGAAAGAGAGAGAGAGAGAGAGAGAGAGAGAGAGAGAGAGAGAGAGAGAGAGAGAGAGAGAGAGAGAGAGAGAGAGAGAGAGAGAGAGAGAGAGAGAGAGAGAGAGAGAGGGCATAAGACCAACATCAGGCGAATTTTGACAAAAAGACAGACAAACACATGCTTACATGTTTCATATCTGTGGCCTCAAACCAGCGCAGGATCCCAGGGAGTTTGTACACTGTGGTGAATGTGGTGCGCTCAATCCACATGGACTAGGAGAGAGAGAGATTGAGATTGTTGCCATTGTTTTACATGGAATAGCTCTATGGTCATAGACATGTCCTCATTCAGTCAGACACTTACAACAAACTCATTATTGGGGTCCACTGGTCCTCTCCTCACTGGTCTGGAGTAGTGGAAACGCTGCACATAGTTGGACTTGTAGAAGCTACAACACAGAAAGAGGGGCTACATTTCTTCTGTTTACGCTGTCTATTTTCAAAGCAAATGAATTCGAATGAGAGGGAGACGGACAAAAGGGACTGACTTGTTGATCTGGTCAGGGACTGGTTTGTTCTTCAGGTGAGGTGGGATCTCCAGGACGGGTTGCACAGTGAAACACTGGATGTCTGAGAACCCCGGTCAGGGAACGCAACATTACCACAACACAAACATGATGAAGACAAATGTTTAGGTGTGTGTGTGTGTGTGTGTGTGTGTGTGTGTGTGTGTGCGTGCGTGCGTGTGTGTGTGCAGGTGTGTGCGTGTGTGTAGGTGTGTGTGTAGGATGTGTGTATACCAGGGTTGGGGTCAATTCTAATTCCAAAGGTTACTCACTGAAAAGCATTGAAGAGAATTGGACTTTCAAGTATACGTCCTCAATTGACTGGAATTTAAATGGATATGACCCCAATTCTGGTTTCTACACTGCACATTATGAGGATACACTGCAACGGGGAGAGTCTGACGTCGTCTCCAGGCATGGTGGTGATATTGAGACGGACAGCGCTGGGGAACTGACTCATCAGCTGGTTCTGGAAGTCTTCTCTACGCTCGTACTCCTTCCCCCGGTGGATAAACACCTTGTTCTGAGGTTATACACAGGTTGTAGACGGTCATAAAGGGATCATTACTGCTCATAAGCGCCTTGTTTGATCAGACCTATAGACACTCATGCATGGGGTTATAAACACTCAGAAATATGACATAAGAGGTCATTCTTTTAATACAATTTTGATATTGCTTCCCCTTGTGAATTGACAGCCTTTGTTGCTCATTTCATAAGTATAATAAACCATTATTGGCCCGAAATCATGTAAATATGGGCGAAACTGAGACATTGAGAAGGTTGACCGACCCTGAGGAAGGGAGGGTAGCCCTGTCCATAGTATCCCACTGCAAAGTAGTCTGGCTTGGGCCTCAGGATCTTCATAATGTTCTCATAGAACTTAGCCTGCTGCTTCTACAGACAGACAGAGAGACAGACAGAGAGAGACAGAGAGAGACAGAGAGACAGAGAGAGACAGAGCGAGACAGAGAGAGACAGAGAGAGAGAGACAGAGAGAGACAGAGAGAGAAAGACAGAGAGAGACAGAGAGAGAGAGAGAGAGTGGGGTTAAGGTGGGAGAGACATAGAG
Organism: Oncorhynchus masou masou; assembly: GCF_036934945.1. Classification (NCBI taxonomy): domain Eukaryota; kingdom Metazoa; phylum Chordata; class Actinopteri; order Salmoniformes; family Salmonidae; genus Oncorhynchus; species Oncorhynchus masou. Next base: position 27,401,784 of record NC_088220.1, on the reverse strand, counting down.
AGGGGGAGGAAGAGGGAAAAAGAGAGAGGGTGGGAGAGACATAGAGAGGGGGAGGAAGAGGGAAAAAGAGAGAGGGTGGGAGAGACATAGAGAGGGGGAGGAAGAGGGAAAAAAAGAGAGAGGGTGGGAGAGACATAGAGAGGGGGAGGAAGAGGGAAATAGAGAGAGGGTGGGAGAGACATAGAGAGGGGGAGGAAGAGGGAAAAGAGAGAGGGTGGGAGAGACATAGAGAGGGGGAGGAAGAGGGAAAAGAGAGAGGGTGGGAGAGACATAGAGAGGGGGAGGAAGAGGGAAAAAGAGAGAGGGTGGGAGAGACATAGAGAGGGGGAGGAAGAGGGAAAAAGAGAGAGGGTGGGAGAGACAGACAGACAGAAGAAGATAGAGATATTATATGATAATGCCTTCTGTACAGCTACAGCCATCAGAGAAATGACATGCTCAGCAAAGACCTGTTTTTCTAGGGTGAAATATGTGAGAAACGATAAAAGGACAATCCAAGGGCAGAATCTAATGGAGAAATACTGTATATGCACGTTTTGTTTGAGTGAGCGAGACTCTTGGGAGGCGAGAGAAGAGAAGAATGAGAAAAGGAGGAGAGGAGTATATTGAATAGTCACTCCAGATATGATGTACGTTGGGATGAGGAGAGGAGAGGTGAGGAGAAAGTGAGAGTAAATGAATGTTTTGAGGGTCCTGTGATAGGTGTCACAAATTTAAGGACAAACGCTGATAAAGGAAGCTTGACAAAACCTATTCATGTGTGGAATAGGACAGGAAAGTGTGTTATGTGTGTCTTACCAGACTCTGGCTGAGCAGCTCGTAGTCAAACACCTCCATCTCATACTGGTCAGCCAGCTCCTTACACAGAGTAATGGCTTCCTCCCACATCTACACAACACAGCCAGATGAAAGATTACCAATACACACACATGGAGAGAAGACACAAGATAGACAAGAGAACCAACTCCAACACATCTATCGATACAGCAAAGACACTATACCGAATCAAGATGGTGCACTCTGCTCTATTTAGCTGACCTTGCCCTTGTCGAAGTGTCCGATGATTTTGTCATAGAGGTTCTCCTTCAGCTGGCGCTGGGTCTGACAGCTACGCAACTCAAACTGGGGACTGCACTGGTCGTCTGACCACTGGGGTAGAGGAGGGGGGAGGGAGGGACGGAGAGGGAAGGGGAGAGAGAGAGCCAGAGACAGAGACAGAGAGAGAGAGAGAGAGAGAGAGAGAGAGAGAGAGAGAGAGAGAGAGAGGACATAGCCTAAACAATCAGTGTGGCAAGATAGGCTATAGACAGGATTGTAAAGGCTATAGGTTGTAGGTTATAGGTTATAGGCTATACTTTATATAGGAGTGACTGCATGTGTGTGTGAGAGATGAAGCAGTGTAAACTACTATGACGTCAATGACAGAGAAGATGTAATAAATTACTGGAGAGAATAAACTCTATGAAAGCACCCCATAAAAGAGACGGAGAGAGAGAGAAGTCACACACACACTATATCAATCACTATAGTTACCCAGCCACAGAGGCCAAAACCCTGTCATGAAGTCACTCTGAAAACTTAATCAGATGGATTAATGCTATTGGCCATCTCCAAGGGAATCAGTCATCAACCAATAAAACACCCTCGCTCTCATCTCACACTGTGTCAGGGCTACACTGAATCCACCAATAAATGCTTCTCTCTCGCTGTGAATGCCAATGTCAATTTGGCATACCTTGAGCAGGCGAGAGTGAAGCAACAGGGTGTATGCAGCCTCTGTGTAGTTTTCCACATCCAAGTGAAGGTCTCTCAGCTTGTAGAGGTATCTGTAACACACACGCGTGCACATGTGTGCATACGCAAGCACGCAGGCACACACGCACACGCACACACACGCACACGCACGCACGCACACACACACACACACACACACACACACACACACACACACACACGCACGCACACACACACACACACACGCAGGCACACACGCACACACACGCACACACACACACACACACACACACACACACACACACACACACACACACACACACACACACACACACACACACACACACACAAAGTTAATACACACCACACTCTAATGTCTACCACTGTCCACTAGATGACTCTGTTGCCTAGACGACAACTCAGTGACTAGTCAGTCCATCATGCTGTGATACACGTATCCAATCTGTTGTGATTGTGATGGCATGACCTATACACCAACCATCAACCACAGAGAACTAACAAATGGCTAAACTGACAGCCCAATGGGCACTGTCTGTCTCGGGATAATAGATAGCGTATGCCGTCCCGATGACGTTTTTATAGCGGAGCAAAGCTTTGTGATCCTGTCACACTGATGTGAACACTGCGGAACACACAAGCAGAACACACGGAAGTTGAATGTGCCTTCAGACCGTGTCGCTATGCAGCTACCTCAGCCACAGGTCTCTTTTAACCTCCCTCTCTCTTTCTCCTCTCTCTTTCTCCTCTCTCTTTCTCCTCTTCCTCTTTCTATTCTTTGTTATTTCTAACCCATCTTCTATCACTGTCACTCATTTTCAGCACAACATTGTTCCATTTTTTGGATTGTGTCAAATGTGGGACTTGAATTGTTTTGAACATTCTAGGTTTCCCGCAGAGCATCTTTCACTCGCTAGTCTTGGTTTCTTCCTCCATCTTTTTATTCCATTCCTCCTTTTGGATCACGCCTTTCTTTGACTCACCTTCTGTATCCCTCTGTCCTTCACTTTCTCTCAACCTCTCCACTTCCCTCCCTCCATCGGTCTCTCTCTCTCACTCACTATCACACTCTTTCCCTCTCGCTCCCTCCTTCCCTCTCCATCCCTCTCTCTCTCCTAAAATGAGTGCACATGTTATGGTTAGTGGAGGACTTGATCCTCTGGATTTGGACATTAATTCAGAAGGATTGAGATAATCCCTTGTCAGATTATATACACACAAACACACACACACACAAGGTCACATTCTCGCACTCATTCACAGAGTAATACACTGTTATACACAGCTACCCCAGTCCCACAGCACATATACAGAAACCCTCTATAGACAAACTAGATCATGTATTAGATATGGTGTAACTAGTTATGAAACATATTTACAATTGTAATAACAGGTTATTGTTACATAAAGTGTCACCTGATGTACATCCCTTCACGGTTGATGTCCTTGTAGAAATTCTGCAATGCAACAGAGAGGAGTGTGAGGAGTGAGAGGAGTGTAACGTTGCCTGTTAGTATGGATGTGTGTTGGGGGGATGTGTGTGTGAGGATAAACTTCAGAGAGGGTTTGTGTGTGTGTGTGTGTGTGTGTGTGTGTGTGTGTGTGTGTGTGTGTGTGTGTGTGTGTGTGTGTGTGTGTGCCAGTGCGGCACAAATTCCCTGTTTAATGAAGTTTAATGATGTCTTAAGAGAGCAGACGAGTGTGATGACCTAAAGTAACCCTGTCTCATCACCACACACACACACACACACACACACACACACACACGCACCCACACACACCACGGCTCTTCTACGGTGCTCACCCACTGAGAAAGACACTCAAGGTAGAACACAAACATCTTAAACCCATGTCATCATCTAGCACGCTCCAATAATCTCCACATCTGACTAGTGTTTGAAGAGCAATTAGAAATATCAAACATAAACTGATGACACGTGCAGCTAACATACACACATTATATATACAAAAGTATGTGGACACCCCTTCAAATTTGTGGATTCGGCTATTTCAGCCACATCCATTGCTGACAGGTGTATAATATAGAACACACAGCCATGCGATCTCCATACACAAACATTGGCAGTAGAATGGCCTGACTGAAGAGCTCAGTGACATCCAACGTGGCACCGTCTTAGTATGTAACCTTTCCAACAAGTCAGTTTGTCAAATCTCTGCCCTGCTAGAGCTGCCCGGTCAACTGTAAGTGCTGTTATTGTGAAGTTGAAACGTCTAGGAGCAACAGTGGTTCAGCCTGAAGTGGTAGGCCACACAAGTTCACAGAACTGGTCCGCCGCGTGCTGAAGCGCATAGCACGTAACAATTGTCTGTCCTCAGTTGCAACACTCACTACCAAGTTTCAAACTGCCTCTGTAAGCAATGTCAGCACATTAACTTTTCGGCGGGAGCTTCATGAAATGGGTTTCCATGGCTGAGCAGTCACACACAAGCCTAAGATCACCATTCCCAATGCCAAGTGTCGGCTGGAGTGGTGTAAAGATCGACGCCATTGGACTCTGGAGTGGTGGAAACGCCTTCTCTGGAGTGATGAATCACACTTCACTATCTGGCAGTCTGACAGATGAATCATGCTAATGTTAGTTGTCCTGAGAAGGATGATTAGCTTGCAATGCATAGCATGCTAATGTTAGTTGTGGTGAGGAGGAATAATGGCCTGGGGCTGTTTTTCATGGTTTGGGCTAATGTTAGTTCCAGTGAAGGAAATCTTAAAGCTACAGCATACAATGACATGTCCTGAGACAATTCTGGCTTCCAATTTTGCAAGCATGGGGATGAGTTGTCCTGAGGCAGGACAATGCCTTGCATGCACAAAGCAGAATGACAAGGCCATTGAACACCGTTGCAATGAATTGGAACGCCGACTGCGAACCAGGCCTAATCGCCCAACATCAGCGCCTGACCTCACTAATGCTCTTGTGGTTGAATGGAAGCATGGCCCTACAGCAATGTTCCAACATCTAGTGGAAAGCCTTCCCAGAAGAGTGGAGGCTGTTATAACAGCAAAGGGGGGACCAACTCCAGGTGTCCACATTCTTTTGGTCATGTGGTGTTTTCCAGATGCATCCCTGGGAGCTGTGTGTTAGCTATAGCATGCTAATGTTAGTTGTCCTGAGGTAAGGATGACTAGCTTGCATATTGCATAGCATGCTAATGTTAGTTGTCCTGAGGTAAGGATGATTAGCTTGCATATTGCATAGCATGCTAATGTTAGTTATCCTGAGGTAAAGATGACTAGCTTGCATATTGCATAGCATGCTAATGTTAGTTATCCTGAGGTAAGGATGACTAGCTTGCATATTGCATAGCATGTTAATGTCAATTAGCCTGAGGTAAGGGTGTTTAGCTTCCCAAACAACATTTAATGAAAGGGAATGACTAATGCTTAGCCATAGCGGTGCTGGGTAACCCTGGATAACTCTGGGGTGGCAGGTAGCCTAGTTGTTAGAGCTTTGGGCCAGTAACCGAAAGGTTGCTGGATCAAATCCCCAAGCTGACAAGGTAATAATCTGCCGTTCTGTCCCTGAGCAAGGCACATTGAACCCAACTGAATCAGAGAGGTGAGGGGGGCTGCCTTAATCTGTTCCCCGGGTGCTGAAGACGTGGATGTTGATTAAGGCAGCCCCCTCACCTCTCTGATTCAGTTGGGTTCAATGTGGAAGGCATTCAGTTGTACAACTGACTAGGTATACCCCCTTTCCTTTGTACAGCTATGTTACTGTGTGACTGCTATAGAGTCACAGTATAATACAAGGACAGGCCGGTACTGCCTCTGAGACTCCCCTCACCTTGTATTGATCTGCGATATTCTAACAGATGCTGTTACTGAATGTTTTAACTTAGTTTTTAATTCATTCATAAGTCCAGAATGTATTAGGAGGTGTTATAATTGATTGGATGCCATGTTGATGACTATATTGCGGGCACAATTGAAATGGCATGGCATGATCGACAGATTGATTTGTTGTTGGTGAGAAGGGTGTGATTGTGTGTTGAAAGTGACTCTGGGTGATTTTGAGGTGGGACCGGCTGATGGCAACACATGAAACATAAAGGTGTCAGTGCTGCAGTTGATGCAACAACATGCAAATAGCTTCAAAACTAGAAATGCAGATAAAAGCTACATCATTCTGCCCACTGTGGTTCTTCCTGTAGTGGGTGGGGCTTACCAGGAGATTGACAGTGCAGCTCATGCGGTTGTTGCGGCTGTCGTCACTCATCACCGTGCGGTAGTCAAGGAGACGCACCAGGAGTCCCTTCACCAAGGTGACGAAGTGCTCGACCTCTGGCCTCAACAAGGGACGCGCCACAGCACACTCCAACAGACTGACACACACACACACACACACACACAAACGCACACAGACACGTATGTAAGTGAACGGGTGGTTGATTGAGTGGATAGATATTGGAATTGATGAAAGACACCCACATGGTTTCCAGTAGCTCCATGTATCTCTCATCTCCTCCTCCTCCCTCCACCTCATGATCCAGCTTCAGAATGATCTCATTCTCAAACTACAGACACACAGAGGGGAGGGAATGGGAAAGCCTCTCTGGAAGTTGTCAAAGTGATTCCGTTCACACTGTGTGTGTGCGTGAGTGCTCATGTGTGTGTGCGCGCGTAAGGGAGTGTGTGTGTGTCACTGTCGAACCTTGTGGAAGTGTGTGGAGACTGTGTGTTCACACTGCATCATGTCGAAGAAGATGGGGATGGTGGCTCGTCTCAGCTCCTCCTCAGGAATCAGAGTCATCTCCAGGATAGGACCCACCATCCCAGGGATAAAACAGATCTTATTCCCACCTACACACACAAGAATCAGTCTCGGAGTCGAAAACACCCACATACATATATTCTCTCTCTCTCACACACACACACACACACACACACACACACACACACACACACACACACACACACACACACACACACACACACACACACACACACACACACACACACACACACACACACACACACACACACACACACACAGACACACAGACTTGCCCAGTTTGTACCACATGTCCCGTATGGCGAAACCAATGAGTCTCCTCATGTCTCCATACCTGAAGATGAAATCAGCTTTGTTTTAGGACAGGGGTTAATACAACATCCTAACATTGATTATGAAATACTGTGGATCATTAATATTGTCAGAGAGAAACAAAAGACAAATGTAAATCACTTTGTTAGGATCTTGTTCCTCTTGGTTGAGGAGAAATGCTGGAGCTGCAAGGACTCTTGGGTAATGAATGCTACGGCCAAATGGAAGTAATTATTCCACAACTACAGACAAAGAGGGAGGAGGAAACAAAATCGTCAAAACCTATGAGATAAATAATGAATTTATGATAGGGGGAGTGAGAGGGAGAGAGAATGAAAGAGAGCGTAGAGTATTTACTTACATCCGTGACACACAGAGAGAGACTGAAACACCTGAATGTGTGCACACACACACACAGACTAGAAGACACACACACAGACTAGAAGACACACACACACAGATTAGAAGACACACACACACAGACTAGAAGACACACACACACAGACTAGAAGACACACACACACAGACTAGAAGACACACACACACAGACTAGAAGACACACACACAGACTAGAAGACACACACACAGACTAGAAGACACACACACAGACTAGAAGACACACACACAGACTAGAAGACACACACACACAGACTAGAAGACACACACACAGACTAGAAGACACACACACAAAGACTAGAAGACACACACACAGACTAAAGACACACACACAGAGACTAGAAGACACACACACACAGACTAGAAGACACACACACAGACTAGAAGACACACACACAGACTAGAAGACACACACACACAGACTAGAAGACACACACACAGACTAGAAGACACACACACAAAGACTAGAAGACACACACACAGACTAAAGACACACACACAGAGACTAGAAGACACACACACACAGACTAGAAGACACACACACAAAGACTAGAAGACACACACACACAGACTAAAGACACACACACACAGACAAGAAGACACACACACACAGACTAGAAGACACACACACAGACTAGAAGACACACACACAAAGACTAGAAGACACACACACACAGACTAAAGACACACACACATAGACTAGAAGACACACAGACTAGAAGACACACAGACTAGAAGACACACACAGACTAGAAGACACACACACAGACTAGAAGACACACAGACTAGAAGACACATACACACACAGACTAGAAGACACACACAGACAGACTAGAAGACACACACACAGACTAGAAGACACACACACACAGACTAGAAGACACACACACAGACTAGAAGACACACACAGACTAGAAGACACACACACACAGACTAGAAGACGCACACACAGACTAGAAGACACACACACACAGACTAGAATATACACACACACAGACTAGTAGACGCAGACACACACAGCAGACTTGAAGACACACGCACGCACACACAGACTTGAAGACACACGTACGCACACACACACACACACACACACACACACACACACACACACACACACACACACACACACACACACACACACACACACACACACACACACACACACACACACACACACACACACACACGAGAAGACACACACACGGTGACCTGCACTTCAAAGTCGTTGTTGTTGAGGAACTTGAGGTTCATGGTATCAGCATAGGTGTTGATTGCTCTGAGGAACACCCTGAGAGAAACCCAATACATCTGTCAGATAGATGACACCAGGAGATCAATGTCTACCTAATATATATCAATGGGGATATTGACGTGACATGATATCAATATGGTATCTATATTCATGCCATCTGATATCTATAGCAATGGGAATATTAAACATTAAGAAACATGTTAATACAATGAAAATTAATACAATATTGACACAGTATCCCTACCACCATATAGCTTCATCTGACAATAAATGATGAGATGTTATTCGATGAAATCAAATGATTATGTTAAAAGACACTTAAAACCAGATTTAACTCATTATAGTAAAGTTTGAAAAGGTAACTAGCCTTTTCCCATGGCTCTCTTTCAAGTGCTATCTATCTTTCTCATTCTGTAAGAGACCTCACTGCTCCCTCCACCCTCTCTAACTTTGCACTGTTTATCTTCCCTTATCTTCCTCTTCCTATCTCTCGCTTTCTATCTTTTACTATCTCCCTCTTTCTCTCTCTCTGCACTGTGCTATCTGACATATCCTTGGCCTGTGGAAATCTCTCTCTCTCTCCCCCTCACCCTCTCTCCCCCCTCTACCCTTCACTGTAACTACACTACAGTTGCTACTCTACAATGTAACTCTACACTACAGTTGCTACTCTACAATATAACTCTGCACTACAGTTGCTACTCTACAATGTAACTCTACACTACAGTTGCTACTCTACAATGTAACTCTGTCCACAGTTGTTACTCTACACTATAACTCTACACTACAGTTGCTACTCTACAATGTAACTCTACACTACAGTTGCTACTCTACAATGTAACTCTACACTGCAGTTGCTACTCTACAATGTAACTCTACACTACAGTTGCTACTCTACAATGTAACTCTGCACTACAGTTGCTACTCTACAATGTAACTCTGCACTACAGTTGCTACTCTACAATGTAACTCTACACTACAGTTGTGTGTGAGTGCAGTACCTGTTCTGCACCATGATCATAGCCATCCAGTCAGAGGGATAGACGTGCTTCCCAATCAGATCCTTAAACAGTAGGAACGTCTCCATCAGAAAGTCCTGCAACACATAGAGTCTATGAGTGTGTGTGTTTGCATGTGTGTGCGTGTGTGTGTGCGTGTGTGTGTGTGTGTGATGGCTCACCACTAGGTCGGTGGTGCCTGAGAAGGTCTCTAGGTAGCTGGAGTAGTGGCTGTCATCCATCTGACTCAGAATGGCCGTCATACAGGCCACCACCCTAGACTGAGAGAGAGAAACAGAGAGGAGAGAGAGAGAGGGAGAGAGAGAATGAGAGAGAGAGAGAGAGAGAGAGAGAGAGAGAGAGAGAGAGAGGAGAGAATGTGGTCAGTGTACAACAGGGGACGTGGTGACGGAAATGCACTTTCAACTCTACTGTGAGAAATATTCCTCACCAAGAAATCCATTATTAGCAGAAATTACAAAAATTATTCAAAATGAAGGGAGTGATAGACGAGAGAGGGGGAGGAAGGGAGTGATAAATAAGAGGGGGAGGAAGGGAGTGATAGATGAGAGAAGAGGAAGGGAGTGATAGATGAGAGGGGGAGGAAGGGAGTGATAGATGAGAGGGGGGAAGGGAGTGATAGATGAGAGGGGAGGAAGGGAGTGATAAATAAGAGGGGAGGAAGGGAGTGATAAATAAGAGGGGGAGGAAGGGAGAGATAAATACGAGGGGGAGGAAGGGAGTGATAGATGAGAGAAGAGGAAGGGAGTGATAAATGAGAGGGGGAGGAAGGGAGTGATAAATAAGAGGGGGAGGAAGGGAGTGATAGATGAGAGAAGAGGAAGGGAGTGATAGATGAGAGGGGGAGGAAGGGAGTGATAGACGAGAGGGGGAGGAAGGGAGTGATAGATGAGAGAAGAGGAAGGGAGTGATAAATAAGAGGGGGAGGAAGGGAGTGATAGATGAGAGAAGAGGAAGGGAGTGATAGATGAGAGGGGGAGGAAGGGAGTGATAGACGAGAGGGGGAGGAAGGGAGTGATAGATGAGAGAAGAGGAAGGGAGTGATAAATTAGAGGGGGAGGAAGGGAGTGATAGATGAGAGGGGGAGGAAGGGAGTGATAAATAAGGGGGGAAGGGAGTGATAAATAAGAGGGGGAGGAAGGGAGTGATAGATGAGAGAAGAGGAAGGGAGTGATATATGAGAGGGGGAGGAAGGGAGTGATAGATGAGAGGGGGAAGGAAGTGATAGATGAGAGAAGAGGAAGGGAGTGATAAATAAGAGGGGGAGGAAGGGAGTTATAGACGGGAGGGGGAGGAAGGGAGTGATAGATGAGAGAAGAGGAAGGGAGTGATAAATAAGGGGGGAGGAAGGGAGTGATAAATAAGGGGGAGGAAGGGAGAGATAAATAAGAGGGGGAGGAAGGGAGTGATAGATGAGAGAAGAGGAAGGGAGTGATAGATGAGAGGGGGAGGAAGGGAGTGATAAATAAGGGGGGAGGAAGGGAGTGATAGATGAGAGAAGAGGAAGAGAGTGATAAATGAGAGGGGGAGGAAGGGAGTGATAAATAAGAGGGGGAGGAAGGGAGTGATAGACGAGAGGGGGAGGAAAGGAGTGATAGATGAGAGAAGAGGAAGGGAGTGATAAATAAGAGGGGGAGGAAGGGAGTGATAGATGAGAGAAGAGGAAGGGAGTGATAGATGAGAGGGGGGAAGGGAGTGATAGACGAGAGGGGGAGGAAGGGAGTGATAGATGAGAGAAGAGGAAGGGAGTGATAAATTAGAGGGGGAGGAAGGGAGTGATAGATGAGAGGGGGAGGAAGGGAGTGATAAATAAGAGGGGGGAAGGGAGTGATAAATAAGAGGGGGAGGAAGGGAGTGATAGATGAGAGGGGGAGGAAGGGAGTGATAGATGAGAGGGGGGAAGGGAGTGATAGATGAGAGGGGGGGAAGGGAGTGATAGATGAGAGAAGAGGAAGGGAGTGATAAATAAGAGGGGGAGGAAGGGAGTTATAGACGGGAGGGGAGGAAGGGAGTGATAGATGAGAGAAGAGGAAGGGAGTGATAAATAAGAGGGGGAGGAAGGGAGTGATAGATGAGAGAAGAGGAAGGGAGTGATAGATGAGAGGGGGAAGGGAGTGATAGATGAGAGGGGGAGGAAGGGAGTGATATATGAGAGGGGGAGGAAGGGAGTGATAGATGAGAGGGGGGAAGGGAGTGATAGATGAGAGAAGAGGAAGGGAGTGATAAATAAGAGGGGGAGGAAGGGAGTTATAGACGGGAGGGGGAGGAAGGGAGTGATAGATGAGAGAAGAGGAAGGGAGTGATAAATAAGAGGGGGAGGAAGGGAGTGATAGATGAGAGAAGAGGAAGGGAGTGATAGATGAGAGAAGAGGAAGGGAGTGATAGATGAGAGGGGGGAAGGGAGTGATAGATGAGAGAAGAGGAAGGGAGTGATAGATGAGAGGGGGAGGAAGGGAGTGATAGATGAGAGGGGGGAAGGGAGTGATAGATGAGAGAAGAGGAAGGGAGTGATAAATTAGAGGGGGAGGAAGGGAGTGATAGATGAGAGGGGGAGGAAGGGATTGATAAATAAGAGGGGAGGAAGGGAGTGATAAATAAGAGGGGGAGGAAGGGAGAGATAAATACGAGGGGGAGGAAGGGAGTGATAGATGAGAGAAGAGGAAGGGAGTGATAAATAAGAGGGGGAGGAAGGGAGTGATAAATAAGAGGGGGAGGAAGGGAGTGATAGACGAGAGAAGAGGAAGGGAGTGATAGATGAGAGAAGAGGAAGGGAGTGATAGATGAGAGGGGGGGAAGGGAGTGATAGATGAGAGGGGAGGAAGGGAGTGATAGATGAGAGAAGAGGAAGGGAGTGATAAATAAGAGGGGGAGGAAGGGAGTGATAGATGAGAGGGGGAGGAAGGGAGTGATAGACGAGAGAAGAGGAAATGAGTGATAAATAAGAGGGGGAGGAATGGAGTGATAGATGAGAGAAGAGGAAGGGAGTGATAGATGAGAGGGGGAGGAAGGGAGTGATAAATAAGGGGGAGGAAGGGAGTGACAGATGAGAGAAGAGGAAGGGAGTGATAAATAAGAGGGGGAGGAAGGGAGTGATAGACGAGAGGGGGAGGAAGGGAGTGATAATTAAGAGGGGGAGGAGGGAGTGATAAATAAGAGGGGGAGGAAGGGAGTGATAGATGAGAGAAGAGGAAGGGAGTGATAGATGAGAGGGGGGGAAGGGAGTGATAGATGAGAGGGGGAGGAAGGGAGTGATAGATGAGAGAAGAGGAAGGGAGTGATAAATAAGAGGGGGAGGAAGGGAGTGATAGATGAGAGGGGGGGAAGGGAGTGATAGACGAGAGAAGAGGAAGGGAGTGATAGATGAGAGAAGAGGAAATGAGTGATAAATAAGAGGGGGAAGGGAGTGACAGATGAGAAAAGAGGAAGGGAGTGATAAATAAGAGGGGGAGGAAGGGAGTGATAAATAAGATGGGGAGGAAGGGAGTGATAGACGAGAGGGGGAGGAAGGGAGAGATAAATAAGAGGGGGAGGAAGGGAGTGATAGATGAGAGAAGAGGAAGGGAGTGATAAATAAGAGGGGGAGGAAGGGAGTGATAAATAAGAGGGGGAGGAAGGGAGTGATAGATGAGAGAAGAGGAAGGGAGTGATAAATAAGAGGGGGAGGAAGGGAGTGATAGACGAGAGGGGGAGGAAGGGAGTGATAATTAAGAGGGGGAGGAAGGGAGTGATAAATAAGAGGGGGAGGAAGGGAGTGATAGATGAGAGAAGAGGAAGGGAGTGATAGATGAGAGGGGGGAAGGGAGTGATAGATGAGAGGGGGAGGAAGGGAGTGATAGATGAGAGAAGAGGAAGGGAGTGATAAATAAGAGTGGGGAGGAGGGAGTGATAGATGAGAGGGGGGGAAGGGAGTGATAGACGAGAGAAGAGGAAGGGAGTGATAGATGAGAGAAGAGGAAATGAGTGATAAATAAGAGGGGGAAGGGAGTGACAGATGAGAGAAGAGGAAGGGAGTGATAAATAAGAGGGGGAGGAAGGGAGTGATAAATAAGAGGGGGAGGAAGGGAGTGATAGATGAGAGGGGGAGGAAGGGAGAGATAAATAAGAGGGGGAGGAAGGGAGTGATAGATGAGAGAAGAGGAAGGGAGTGATAAATAAGAGGGGGAGGAAGGGAGTGATAAATAAGAGGGGGAGGAAGGGAGTGATAGACGAGAGGGGGAGGAAGGGAAAGATAAATAAGAGGGGGAGGAAGGGAGTGATAGATGAGAGAAGAGGAAGGGAGTGATAAATAAGAGGGGGAGGAAGGGAGTGATAGACGAGAGAAGAGGGAGGGAGTGATAGATGAGAGAAAAGGAAGGCAGTGATAGATGAGAGAAGAGGAAGGGAGTGATAAATAAGAGGGGGAGGAAGGGAGTGATAGACGAGAGGGGGAGGAAGGGAGTGATAAATAAGAGGGGGAGGAAGGGAGAGATAAAAAAGAGGGGGGGAAGGGAGAGATAGATGAGAGAAGAGGAAGGGAGTGATAAATAAGAGTGGGAGGAAGGGAGTGATAGATGAGAGCAGAGGAAGGGAGTGATAGATGAGAGGGGGAGGAAGGGAGTGATAGACGAGAGAAGAGGAAGGGAGTGATAGATGAGAGAAGAGGAAAGGAGTGATAAATAAGAGGGGGAGGAAGGGAGTGATAGACAAGAGAAGAGGAGGGGAGTGATAGATGAGAGAAGAGGAAGGGAGTGATAGATGAGAGGTGGAGGAAGGGAGTGATAGACGAGAGAAGAGGAAGGGAGTGATAGATGAGAGAAGAGGAAGCGAGTGATAAATAAGAGGGGAGGAAGGGAGTGATAGATGAGAGGGGGAGGAAGGGAGTGATAGATGAGAGAAGAGGAAGGGAGTGATAAATAAGAGGGGGAGGAAGGGAGTGATAGATGAGAGGGGGAGGAAGGGAGTGATAGATGAGAGAAGAGGAAGGGAGTGATAAATAAGAGGGGGAGGAAGGGAGTGATAGATGAGAGAAGAGGAAGGGAGTGATAGATGAGAGGGGGAGGAAGGGAGTGATAGACGAGAGAAGAGGAATGGAGTGATAGATGAGAGAAGAGGAAGGGAGTGATAAATAAGAGGGGGAGGAAGGGAGTGATAGATGAGAGAAGAGGAAGGGAGTGATAGATGAGAGGGGGAGGAAGGGAGTGATAGATGAGAGGGGGGGAAGGGAGTGATAGATGAGAGAAGAGGAAGGGAGTGTTAGATGAGAGAATAGGAATGGAGTGATAGATGAGAAGGGGAGGAAGGAAGTGATAGATGAGAGGGGGAGGAAGGGAGTGATAGATGAGAGGGGGAGGAAGGAAGTGATAGATGAGAGGGGAGGAAGAGAGTGATAAATGAGAGGGGGAGGAAGGGAGTGATAGATGAGAGGGGGAGGAAGAGAGTGACAGGAATTGACAGACGAGAGGGGGAGGAATGGAGTGATAGATGAGAAGGGGAGGAAGAGAGTGATAGGAAGTGACAGACGAGAGGGGGAGGAAGAGAGTGATAGATGAGAAGGGGAGGAAGAGAGAGATAGGAAGTGACAGACGAGAGGGGGAGGAAGGGAGTGATAGATGAGAAGGGGAGGAAGAGAGTGATAGGAAGTGACACACACACACACACACACACACACACACACACACACACACACACACACACACACACACACACACACACACACACACACACACACACACACTCACACACTCACACACACACACATATATTTCTCCACTGAAAGAGGAGTATCCTGGAGGGCTACACTTCAGCAATCACCACAGGAACCTTGTTTTTGTGTGTGTGTGTGTTTGTTTGCTTTGTGCTTACGTTTCTTACACATACACACAGGTTAATCATCGTGACACACAAACAAATGCAGGCATGCAGACTCACACATTCAGTCTCTCTGTGTAATGGTGTTAACATGAAGCTGGAATTTGGAAGTGGTGTGAGTTGTGTGCTCCCTGTATCTCTCCTGGTAGAACATGTCACCAGACACCCTGTCATGATCCCACCTTTCTCATCTCTCCTCCTCCTTTCTTCCATCCCTCCCCTCCCCACCCCTCCTCTCCTCCTCTTCTTCCCCTCCCTCCCTCCCTCCCTCCCTCCCTCCCTCCCTCCCTCCCTCCCTCCCTCCCTCCCTCCCTCCCTCCATCCATCCACCCTCACCCCTCTTCTCATCTCCCCCTCTTCTCCTCCCTCCCTTCCTCACTCCCTCTCTCACTCCCCACCCCTCCTCCTCCCCTCCTCTTCTCCGAACCTCCATCCCCCTCACCTCTCCTCTCCTCTGTCGTATCGCGTTGTGAGCTCTTTGTGTTTATTGTGACACTGCTGCCAACTGAGTGCCTGATGTAACGAGCACACAAACATACGTGTGCGCACGCACACACAAAGGCACACAGACACACACAGATAAACAAAAGCAAAGCAGCCAAACACAGAACTCACAAACACAGATCTGCAAACAACCAATCAAATCCTCCCTAAGAGTCAATTTCAAACACTCAGATAACACAGATCAACTTCAAGAGTGTAATGAAATGAAACCATCCCTCTCTATCTCTGTCTCCCTCTCTCTTTCCCCTCTCTATCTCCCTCACTCTCATCCCTCAATCATTCTCACTGTGGCATTTCACCCAGTAGATATGGGAGTTTATCAAAATGTATTTATTTTCAAATTCTTTGTGTATCTCTGTAATCTGGTCATACATTCGGCAGGAGGTTCGGAAGTGCAGCTCAGTTTCCATCTCAGTTTCTGGGCAGTGTGGCCTGTCTCTATCAATTCAATTATCAATTCAAGGGGCTTTATTGGCATGGGTAACATGTGGTAACATTGCCAAAGCTAGTAAGGTAGATAATATGTAAAGTGAAATAAACAATTAAAATTAACAGTAGACATCACACATACAGAAGTTTCAAAACAATAAAGACATTACAAATGTCATATTATATATATATATATATACACAGTGTTTTTACAATGTACAAATGGTAAAGGACACAAGATAAAATAAATAAGCATAGATATGGGTTGTATTTACAATGGTGCGTGTTCTTCACTGGTTGCCCTTTTCTCGTGGCAACAGGTCAAATCTTGCTGCTCTGATGGCACACTGTGGAATTTCACCCAGTAGATATGGGAGTTTTTCAAAATTGGATTTGTTTTCGAATTCTTTGTGGATCTGTGTAATCTGAGGGAAATATGTCTCTCTAATATGGTCATACATTGGGCAGGAGGTTAGGAAGTGCAGCTCAGTTTCCACCTCATTTTGTGGGCAGTGAGCACATAGCCTGTCTTCTCTTGAGAGCCATGTCTGCCTACGGCGGCCTTTCTCAATAGCAATGCTATGCTCGCTGAGTCTGTACATAGTCAAAGCTTTCCTTAATTTTGGGTGAGTCACAGTGGTCAGGTATTCTGCCGCTGTGTACTCTCTGTGTAGGGCCAAATAGCATTCTAGTTTGCTCTGTTTTTTTGTTAATTCTTTCCAATGTGTCAAGTAATTATCTTTTTGTTTTCTCATGATTTGGTTGGGTCTAATTGTGCTGCTGTCATGGGGCTCTGTAGGGTGTGTTTGTGAACAGAGCCCCAGGACCAGCTTGCTTAGGGGACTCTTCTCCAGGTTCATCTCTCTGTAGGTGATGGCTTTGTTGTGGAAGGTTTGGGAATCGCTTCCTTTTAGGTGGTTATAGAATTAAACAGCTCTTTTCTGGATTTTGATAATTAGTGGGTATCAGCCTAATTCTGCTCTGCATGCATTATTTGGTGTTCTACGTTGTACACGGAGGATATTTTTGCAGAAATCTGCGTGCAGAGTCTCAATTTGGTGTTTGTCCCATTTTGTGAAGTCTTGGTTGGTGAGCGGACCCTAAACCTCACAACCATAAAGGGCAATGGGCTCTATAACTGATTCAAGTATTTTTAGCCAAATCCCAATTGGTATGTTGAAATTTATGTTCCTTTTGATGGCATAGAATGCCCTTCTTGCCTTGTCTCTCAGATCGTTCACAGCTTTGTGGATGTTACCTGTGGCGCTGATGTTTAGGCCAAGGTATGTATAGTTTTTTTGTGTGCTCTGGGGCAAGTGTCTAGATGGAATTTGTATTTGTGGTCTTGGTGACTGGACCTTTTTTGGAACACCATTATTTTGGTCTTACTGAGATTTACTGTCAGGGCCCAGGTCTGACAGAATCTGTGCATAAGATCTAGGTGCTGCTGTAGGCCCTCCTTGGTTGGTGACAGAAGCACCAGATCATCAGCAAACAGCAGACATTTGACTTCAGATTCTAGTAGGGTGAGGCCGGGTGCTGCAGACTTTTCTAGTGCCCGCGCCAGTTCGTTGATATATATGTTGAAGAGGGTGGGGCTTAAGCTGCATCCCTGTCTAACCCCACGACCCTGTGTGAAGAAATTTGTGTGTTTTTTGCCAATTTTAACCGCACACTTGTTGTTTGTGTACATGGATTTTATTATGTCGTATGTTTTAGCCCCAACACCACTTTCCATCAGTTTGTATAGCAGACCCTCATGCCAAATTGAGTCGAAGGCTTTTTTGAAATCAACAAAGCATGAGAAGACTTTGCCTTTGTTTTGGTTTGTTTGGTTGTCAATTAGGGTGTGCAGGGTGAATACATGGTCTGTTGTACGGTCATTTGGTAAAAAGCCAATTTGACATTTGCTCAGTACATTGTTTTCATTGAGGAAGTGTACGAGTCTGCTGTTAATGATAATGCAGAGGATTTTCCCAAGGTTACTGTTGACGCATATTCCACGGTAGTTATTGGGGTCAAATTTGTCTCCATTTTTGTGGATTGGGGTGATCAGTCCTTGGTTCCAAATATTGGGGAAGATGCCAGAGCTAAGGATGATGTTAAAGAGTTTTAGTATAGCCAATCTCTCTCTCTCTCTCACAATCTCTCTCACTCTACTACTACCATTACCACTTGTAGAATTTCTACCTCTAATATCTCTACTACTACCATTACCACTAGTAGTTGAACTACCTGTAATATCTCTACTACTACCATTACCACTAGTAGTTTAACTACCTCTAATATCTCCACTACCACCATTACCACTAGTAGTTTAACTACCTCTAATATATTCACTACAACCATTACCACTAGAAGTTTAACTACATCTAATATCTCTACTACTACCATTACCAGTAGTAGTTTAACTACCTCAAATATCTCTACTACTACCATTACCACTATAAGTTTAACTACATCTAATATATCTACTACTACCATTACCACTAGTAGTATAACTAACTCTAATATCTCTACTACTACCATTACCACTAGTAGCATAACTACATCTAATATCTCTACTACTACCTACTAAAACTAACTTAGAAATAACTAACTTTCATCATCCCCATTGCATCAGTACTACAACTACCATCATAATTCCTACTACTACTTCTTACCACTACTACCGTTACCAGGACCACTTCAATGGTCCTACCGCTATCCGTACCACTTCAATGGTCCTACCGTTACCCATACCACTTCAATGGTCCTACCGCTACCCGTACCACTTCAATGGTCCTACCGCTATCCGTACCACTTCAATGGTCCTACCGCTACTCGTACCACTTCAATGGTCCTACCGCTACTCATACCACTTCAATGGTCCTACCGCTAACCATACCACTTCAATGGTCCTACCGCTACCCGTACCACTTCAATGTTCCTACCGCTACCCATACCACTTCAATGGTCCTACCGCTACCATACCACTTCAATGGTCCTACCGCTACCCATACCACTTCAATGGTACCCATAACACTTCGTACCCTATGGTCCCATACCACTTCAATGGTCCTACCGCTACCCATACCACTTCAATGGTCCTACCGCTACCCATACCACTTCAATGGTCCTACCGCTACCCATACCACTTCAATGGTCCTACCGCTACCCCTAACACTTCAATGGTCCTACCGCTTACCCGCTAACCATACCACTTCAATGGTCCTACCGCTACCCATACCACTTCAATGGGACCATACCACTTCAATGGTCCTACGCTACCCATACCCTACCGCTACCCATACCACTTCAATGGTCCTACCGCTACCCATACCACTTCAATGGGTCTACCCTGTACCACTTCAATGGTCCTACCGCTACCCATACCACTGCAATGGTCCTACCGCTACCACCACTTCAATGGTCCATACCACTTCAATGGTCCTACCATTACCAGGACCACTTCAATGGTCCTACCACTTCAATGGTCCTACCCATACCACTTCAATGGTCCTACTGCTACCCATACCACTTCAATGGTCCTACCATTACCAGGACCACTTCAATGGTCCTACCGTTACCAGGACCACTTCAATGGTCCTACCGCTATCCGTACCACTTCAATGGTCCTACCGCTACCCGTACCACTTCAATGGTCCTAACACTACCCATACCACTTCAATGGTCCTACCGCTACCAGGACCACTTCAATGGTCCTACCGCTACCCATACCACTTCAATGGTCCTACCGCTACCCGTACCACTTCAATGGTCCTACCGTTACCAGGACCACTTCAATGGTCCTACCGCTACCCATACCACTTCAAAGGTCCTACCGCTACCAGGACCACTTCAATGGTCCTACCGCTACCCATACCACTTCAATGGTCCATACCACTTCAATGGTCCTCCTACCGACCACTTCAATGGTCCTACCGTTACCAGGACCACTTCAATGGTCCTACCGCTACCAGGACCACTTCAATGGTCCTACCGCTACCCATACCACTTCAATGGTCCTACCGCTACCCGTACCACTTCAATGGTCCTACCGCTACCCATACCACTTCAATGGTCCTACCATTACCAGGACCACTTCAATGGTCCTACCGCTACCCGTACCACTTCAATGGTCCTACCGCTACCCGTACCACTTCAATGGTCCTACCGCTACCCGTACCACTTCAATGGTCCTACCGCTACCCATACCACTTCAATGGTCCTACCGCTACCCATACCACTTCAATGGTCCTACCGCTACCCATACCACTTCAATGGTCCTACCGCTACCCATACCACTTCAATGGTCCTACCGCTACCCATACCACTTCAATGGTCCTACCATTACCCATACCACTTCAATGGTCCTACCAATGGCTACCCATACCACTTCAATGGTCCTACCGCTAACCATACCACTTCAATGGTCCTACCGCTACCCATACCACTTCAATTGTCCTACCGCTTCCCGTACCACTTCAATGGTCCTACCGCTACCCATACCACTGCAATGGTCCTACCGCTACCCGTACCACTTCAATGGTCCTACCGCTACCCATACCACTTCAATGGTCCTACCATTACCAGGACCACTTCAATGGTCCTACCGCTACCCGTACCACTTCAATGGTCCTACCACTATCCGTACCACTTCAATGGTCCTACCGCTATCCGTACCACTTCAATGGTCCTACTGCTACCCATACCACTTCAATGGTCCTACCTATTACCACTTCAATGGGACCACTTCAATGGTCCTACCACTTCAATGGCTATCCGTACCACTTCAATGGTCCTACCGCTATCCGTACCACTTCAATGGTCCTACCGCTACCCGTACCACTTCAATGGTCCTAACACTACCCATACCACTTCAATGGTCCTACCGCTACCAGGACCACTTCAATGGTCCTACCGCTACCCATACCACTTCAATGGTCCTACCGCTACCCGTACCACTTCAATGGTCCTACCGTTACCAGGACCACTTCAATGGTCCTACCGCTACCCATACCACTTCACTTCAAAGTTCCTACCGCTACCCATACCACTTCAATGGTCCTACCGACCTACCAGGACCACTTCTTCAATGGTCCTACCGCTACCCATACCACTTCAATGGTCCTACCACTTCAATGGTCCTACCCGTACCACTTCAATGGTCCATTACCAGGACCACTTCAATGGTCCTACCGCTACCAGGACCACTTCAATGGTCCTACCGTTACCAGGACCACTTCAATGGTCCTACCGTTACCAGGACCACTTCAAGGGTCCTACCGCTACCTGTACCACTTCAATGGTCCTACCGCTACCAGGACAACTTCAATGGTCCTACCGCTACCCATACCACTTCAATGGTCCTACCGCTACCAGGACCACTTCAATGGTCCTACCGCTACCCATACCACTTCAATGGTCCTACCGCTACCCGTACCACTTCAATGGTCCTACCGCTACCCGTACCACTTCAATAGTCCTACCGCTACTCGTACCACTTCAATGGTCCTACCGTTACCCGTACCACTTCAATGGACCTACCGCTACCCGTACCACTTCAATGGTCCTACCGCTACCAGGACCACTTCAATGGTCCTACCGCTACCCGTACCACTTCAATGGTCCTACCGTTACCCGTACCACTTCAATGGTCCTACCGCTACCCGTACCACTTCAATGGTCCTACCGCTACCCATACCACTTCAATGGTCTACCGCTACCCCATGGTCCTACCACTTCAATGGTCCTACCGTTACCACTTCAATGGTACCACTTCAATGGTCCTACCGCTACCCATACCACTTCAATGGTCCTACCCATACCACCGCTACCCATACCACTTCAATGGTCCTACCGCTACCCATACCACTTCAATGGTCCTACCGCTACCACTTCGTTACCACTTCAATGGGTCCTACCACTTCAATGGTCCGCTTACCCGTACCACTTCAATGGTCCTACCGCTACCCGTACCACTTCAATGGTCCTTCCGTTACACGTACCACTTCAATGGTCCTACCGCTATCCATACCACTTCAATGGTCCTACCGCTACCCGTACCACTTCAATGGTCCTACCGCTATCCGTACCACTTCAATGGTCCTACCGCTATCCGTACCACTTCAATGTGGAGTAATAATCTTGACAATAATAATAATCATGATACTATGCAGATGTTATACTTCATTGCCCCTCAGGCTATGTCAAATACATACTACGAGAGGAGACATTGCTCCTTTTCCCATGAATATTTTTTGTTTATTTAGCTTAAATAAGATAACATTTTTAATCAATTTAGTAATTTTTGCTAATAATGAATATATTGGTGAGGAATATTTCTCACAGTAGAGTTGAAAGTGCATTTCTGTCTCTACTTCCCCTGTTGTACACTGACCACATTCTCTCTCTCTCCAAGTGAGGCAGTGGGCAAAGGCTGGTCACAAATAGGATTATCAACAGGATAAACCACGCACGCACGCACGCACGCACGCACGCACGCACTGACTCCTAGCTCACGCAAAAATGGCTGCATATCAGGGGGAAAAAATTAAACTTATGATGTTAAAATACACCATCATGGAAAAAGCTGCTGTGCAAGTGAAATTTTGGAGTCATTGTGGACAAGAAAGACAACAGTCCGGTAGATGGATGTACACCCTACAAAACGTGCAAGCAGGTGTTTGTTTAAGATAAGTCAGTTATTGTCAGTTATTTATTACATTCATTCAGGCTTTCGTTCATAAGACCATGCGCAGGCCATATAAAGTTTAACCCTGTGGGGCTGGTAAAACTTTGAGTAGCCAATAGCCTACTGGATCAATGTAGCCTATTTGTAGCCTATAGCTTAGTCTCTGTAATGTCAATGTGGAAGAAAAATTCAAACAAACAAAAAAAGTAAGATGGATGAAAAATGAACCACTGCCTTGATTAGATAAGTATTCATCCCCCCGGGTCAATACATGTTAGAATCACCTCTGGCAGAGATTACAGCTGTGTGTCTTCTTGGGTTGGATTGTGCAATATTTTCCCATTATTCTTTTAAAAATTCTTCAAGCTCTGTCTGTGTTGGGGATAATAGCAAGACAGCAATTTTCAAGTCTTGCCATAGATTTTCAAGCAGATTTAAGCCAAAATTGTAACATTCACTGTCTTCTTGGGAAGCAACTCCAGTGTAGATTTGGCCTTGTAGGTTATTGCCCTGCTGAAAGGTGGATTCCTCTCCCAGAGTGTGGTGTAAAACAGGTTTTCCTCTGGGATTTTGCCTGTGCTTAGCTTCATTCCATTTCTTTTCATCCTGAAAAACACCCCAGTCTTTGCCGATGTCAAGCAAATCCACGACATGATGCAGCCCCCGCTATGCTTGAAAAGTTACAGTTACACTGTGATGTGTTCTATTGGATTTTCCCCAAACATCAGGCTTTGCATTTAGGCCAATAACAGAATTCCTTTGGCGTGTTGTTTTGTATTATTACTGTAGTGTCTTGTTGCATACATGATGTATGTTTTGGAATATATATTCTGTATATTTGTATTCTTCTTTTCACTCTGTCATTTAAATTCTTATTGTGGATTCACTACAATGTTGTTTATCAATCCTCGGTTTTCTCTCATCACAGCAATTGATTGGACAGATGAAAGAAGGTAAAAATGAATCAAAATGAGTTTTTCCTGCTCAGTCCAGAGCTGGTTAAAGGAAAGTTTCTCCACCTGCCTCTCCTACTCCATTTCACAACCTTCGAGACGCCAACACGGCAGTGAGTTCTGAGATGCTAACACGGCAGCGAGTTCTGAGTGGCTAACACGGCAGTGAGTTCTGAGATGCTAACACGGCAGTGAGTTCTGAGATGCTAACACGGCAGTGAGTTCTGAGATGCTAACACGGCAGCGAGTTCTGAGATGCTAACACGGCAGCGAGTTCTGAGATGCTAACACGGTAGCGAGTTCTGAGATGCTAACACGGCAGTGAGTTCTGAGATGCTAACATGGCAGCGAGTTCTGAGATGCTAACACGGCAGCGAGTTCTGAGATGCTAACACGGGAGCGAGTTCTGAGATGCTAACACGGCAGCGAGTTCTGAGATGCTAACACGGCATGAGTTTTGAGACGCTAACACGGCAGTGAGTTTTGAGACGCTAACACGGCAGCGAGTTCTGAGATGCTAACACGGCAGTGAGTTCTGAGATGCTAACACGGCAGCGAGTTCTGAGATGCTAACACGGCAGTGAGTTCTGAGATGCTAACACGGGAGCGAGTTCTGAGATGCTAACACGGCAGTGAGTTCTGAGATGCTAACACGGCAGCGAGTTTTGAGACGCTAACACGGCAGTGAGTTTTGAGACGCTTACACGGCAGCGAGTTCTGAGACGCTAACACGGCAGCGAGTTTTGAGATGCTAACACGGCAGCGAGTTCTGAGATGCTAACACGGCAGCGAGTTCTGAGATGCTAACACGGCAGCGAGTTTTGAGACGCTAACACAGCAGCGAGTTTTGAGACACCAACACGGCAGCGAGTTTTGAGACACCAACACGGCAGCGAGTTTTGAGACGCCAACACGGCAGTGAGTTTTGAGACACTAACACAGCAGCGAGTTTTGAGATGTTAGCACGGCAATGAGGTTTGAGATGCTAACACGGCAGTGAGTTTTGAGACGTTAGCACGGCAATGAGGTTTGAGATGCTAACACGGCAGTGGGTTTTGAGACGCCAACACGGCAGCGAGTTTTGAGACGCTAACACGGCAGCGAGTTTTGAGACGCCAACACGGCAGCGAGTTTTGAGACGCCAACACGGCAGCGAGATTTGAGACGCTAACACAGCAGCGAGTTTTGAGACGCTAACACAGCAGCGAGTTTTGAGACACCAACACGGCAGCGAGTTTTGAGACACCAACACGGCAGCGAGTTTTGAGACGCCAACACGGCAGCGAGTTTTGAGACGCCAACACGGCAGCGAGTTTTGAGACACTAACACAGCAGCGAGTTTTGAGATGTTAGCACGGCAATGAGGTTTGAGATGCTAACACGGCAGTGAGTTTTGAGACGTTAGCACGGCAATGAGGTTTGAGATGCTAACACGGCAGTGGGTTTTGAGACGCCAACACGGCAGCGAGTTTTGAGACGCCAACACGGCAGCGAGTTTTGAGACGCCAACACGGCAGCGAGATTTGAGACGCTAACACAGCAGCGAGTTTTGAGACGCTAACACAGCAGCGAGTTTTGAGACACCAACACGGCAGCGAGTTTTGAGACGCCAACACGGCAGCGAGTTTTGAGACGCCAACACGGCAGCGAGTTTTGAGACGCCAACACGGCAGCGAGTTTTGAGACGTCAACACGGCAGCGAGTTTTGAGACGCCAACACGGCAGTGAGTTTTGAGACACCAACACGGCAGTGAGTTTTGAGACACCAACACGGCAGCGAGTTTTGAGACACCAACACGGCAGCGAGTTTTGAGACGCCTACCCTGGTCTGTCTCTCCCATTCTTGTACAGGTGCCCTCGCCACTTTCTCTCTCTCTCTCCCCGGACCTTTGCTCGCCTACATCATACGCATACATCATTGACTTTTTATTGATCAGCGGTTGAACTATTTGATTAATGACTTTTAGGGCATTTAACAAACATGATGCTGTTGTTCATTTAGAGCCCGTTGCACTGTGAATGAGGAAATACGTGATTGTTTCTCCCTCGAGTATTGTGAAATGGACATGAGAGCTATGCACATTTCTCCCGAACAATATGGGAGAAATTGGACTCTTGCGCTTACATGTCAGGACTGTTTTCTTGGTACTTAACCATGCCTCTGGACTTTACACATCTCCTGAAATAGGTGGCTTTCAAGACTCTGGTGACTCTGTATTCTCGTTCAACTGCTGTCTGTAAATCCAAATGTTTTAACCCTCGATCTAGACTATCCATTATCTTGCTGCTTCTATGATCTGGAAATGTCCAGTCTAATCCATGTCTTGACATTCTTACCCCTGCGGAACTAAGTAGTCAGTGGCCTGAAGGTTTTGCATATAAATGTGAGAAGTCTTCTGCCGAAGCATGATTTTGTGAATATATGGATTGCTTTCTGAAACCTGGCCTAAGAAATCTATTACTGACAAAAATATTGGCATAAATGGTTACAATGTGTTTCGTACAGATGGTAAATCTAAGGGTGGTGGTGTTGCTGTTTATGTAAAAGACAAGTTCTCGGTGGTCGTTCTGACTTCTGTTACTAAACCTAAGCAATTTGAATATCTGTCTTTGAACCAAAACCTTGGCTCATCTTTAAATATTGTTGTATCTTGTTGTTCTAGACCTCCATCTGCATTGTTGGCTCTCTGGATTGTATTTTCAAGTTGTTATCACAGAATGTCCACACTGAGTTTGTCCTGATGGGTGATCTGAATCAGGACTGGCTAACATCAAGCTCTGATCAACTCAAAATTCTGTGCAATACCTACAATCTCACTCAGATTGTCAACAGTGTAACTAGGTTGAATATAAAATATCCTCTGAAATCCTCTTTGATTGATTTGATCTTAACCAATATTCCTCCTCGTTTTAATGCTTCTGGTATTTTGGCAAATTACATAAGTGATAATTGTGCTATTGCATGTGTGAGAGATGGTAAAATTCCTAAGAAATCCCCACGTTATTACGAAAAGAAACTGGAAGTGGTTTGATATTCAACGTTTGTTACATGATTTTACATGATTTTACATAAAATTTTAAACAGTTTTTTTTACATTTTTCTAATTTTTTACATGTTTAAAAAAAAAATTCTAGCATTCCATTATACATAGTATCTAACATTGAATGGAATATATTGGAATGAATCCCTGATGTTGGACTAGCCTTTTCTTACTTCCACAATGCATTCCAGGATGTATGTAATAGGCATGCCCCTTTTAAAAAATGCAGGATTAAGGGCAGAGAGAACCCTTGGATTACTAAGGAATTTACAAAAATCTTAAAGGAACGAAATGCTATTGGGGCTAAAGCAAGAGGGACTGGTTTGGCAGATGATTGGATGGCTTTTAAACATCTTCGAAATATGGGTGTGGCTTTGATCTGTAAATTGAAAGCAGATCACTACCTGAAATTCACTTTACAAAATTTAAATAATCCCATCCAAATTTTGGCAAGTAGTGAAGGGTTTGGAGTGCAAAAAAGATACACAGCTTCCCAATGAATTGTTGGTCGATACACATTGTAACTGAGACAACCTCCATTCTGAAAGCCTTGAATACACATTTTTTAGGTGCAGGCAGTTTATTTGAAAAGGTCAAAGGTATAATTGAGCCCCCTATGAATTTACCTGACGCCCCTGTGCACTCCTTCACCAGGTTCTCCTTTTCATCCTTCTCTGTTTCAGAAGTGTGTAAAGCCCTGAAAGAAATTGATTGACCCTGATGAACTAGACCCACGCCTCCTACACCTAGCTGCAGACATCACTGCTCCCCCTTAACATGTATTTTTAACCTCATGCTTGATGTTAAGGAAATGCCCAAATTATGGAAATCTGATTATGTACTGCCTCTCCTGAAAAGTGGAGATCCTTCGCTACTTGACAACTATTGACCCATATCAAAATTGTCTGTACTGTCAAAGGTACTGGAGTCCTTAGTAAGCAGCTACTGTACTTCCAAGAAAACAACACCTTAAATGGAATGCAATCAGGTTTTAGGTCTGGGCACAGCACTGTTTCAGCAACATTGAAGGTTTTAAATGGCATCCACTGTGCTCTTGATGAGAAGTTACATTGTGTGTCTGTTTTTATTGTTTTGTCGAAGGCTTTTGACACCGTGGACCATGCTGTGTTAGTGCAAAGGTTAAAATGTTGTGGAATTAATGGTCATGCTCTAGATTAGTTTATAAATTACCTTTCAAATTGTACACAATGTGTAATGGCGGATGGTTGTAAATCTGAGTCCATAGAGGTGTGCTCAGGTGTTCCGCAAGGTTCTATTTTGGGCCCACTGTTGTTCATTTTGTATATCAACAACATTGGGGATCTTATTGAAACAGCGGATGTTCATTTTTATGCAGATGATACTGTTCTTTATTCAAGTGGTAGTAGTTTATCTTTAGCTTTTGAAAATGCCCAAACAGCATTTAACGTCCTACAACAGAATATGTATGAATTAAAGCTGATTCTAAATTCGGGTAGAACAAAATGCATGGTATGTTCAAATGCCAGGCATGTTACAAATCGTGTCATTGCTACATTGGCTGGACATACTATAGAGCAAGTTAAAGTGTATAAATATTTGGGTGTGTGGGTTGATGATAAGCTGAGCTTCACTGTGCATGTAGAGAACTTGATAAGGAAGCTCAAGCTGAAAATAGGATTTTATTACCGGCATGAGGCTTGTTTTTCTTTTGAGGCCAGGAAGGAGCTGGTACAATGTACATTACTGTTGGTTTATATTTAAGTGATGTAATATATATGCAGGCCTCAGCCACTACCCTGAGAGCACTTGATTCAGTGTATCATGCAGCCCTCAGGTTCATTTAAAATCAGAAACGTCTAACACATCATTGTGATCTCTACAGCGCTGTTGGCTGGTCGTCATTGACCTTGCGTAGGCTTAAACAATGGTATACACTGATTTATAAGGCCATATTGGGTAAAATGCCATTTTATCTCTGCGTTTTTAGTCAGATCAGTAAATAAATATAATTTACAGTCCCATTCTGATTTGCTTCTAACAGTACCAAAAATTAGAACAGGACATGGTAGAAATAGTTTTAGTTACTTCGCTCCATGGTCCTGGAATTCTGTCATGAACATTTTAAAATCTGATGATCTAGTTTCGTTGGTGGAGTTTAAACACTTTTTTTGTGATTTTAATATAATATGTAATTGTTGTACTGTATGTGTGTTTATAGTTTTGTTTAATGTTGTGTTAGTGTATGTAAGTTGTTTTGTCTGAGACGTTGTTCCCCCTGCTGCTATTGGACCAGGTCTCTCTTGGAAAAGAGATTATCTCAATGAGAAAAAACCTGTTTAAATAAAGGTAAAATAAAAAATAAAAAATAAATACAATTGAACTCTGTCGCCGTTTTAAAAACCCCAATGACTTCATATAACCCTAACCCTCAGAAGGACTTTCACGGATAAACCCGGTACTGCTGCTCATTCTGTTCACCAGTTCCGGAGGTCGACGTCACCGGCCTTCTAGGCTGCACTGAGCTGTGTCATTACGCACACCTGGTTCTAATTCCTCACTGATTGTGTTTGTATAAATGTGCCCTTTGTTTCCCGATTGGGCCGTCGATTATATTTCCCATGTCCATTGGTGGTGTGAGTACCTATGCGTAGTCTCAGCCTGTGCTGCATGTTATTGTTCCCATGTCCGTTGGTGGTGTGAGTACCTATGCGTAGTCTCAGCCTGTGCTGTGTGTTATCGTTCCCATGTCCATTGGTGGTGTGAGTACCTATGCGTAGTCTCAGCCTGTGCTGCATGTTATTGTTCCCATATCCGTTGGTGGTGTGAGTACCTATGCGTAGTCTCAGCCTGTGCTGCATGTCCGTTGGTGGTGTGTTATCGTTCCCATGTCCATGTCCGTTGGTGGTGTGAGTACCTATGCGTAGTCTCAGCCTGTGCTGCGTGTTATCGTTCCCATGTCCGTTGGTGGTGTGAGTACCTATGCGTAGTCTCAGCCTGTGCTGCGTGTTATCGTTCCCATGTCCGTTGGTGGTGTGAGTACCTATGCGTAGTCTCAGCCTGTGCTGCGTGTTATCGTTCCCATGTCCGTTGGTGGTGTGAGTACCTATGCGTAGTCTCAGCCTGTGCTGCGTGTTATCGTTCCCATGTCCGTTGGTGGTGTGAGTACCTATGCGTAGTCTCAGCCTGTGCTGCGTGTTATCGTTCCCATGTCCGTTGGTGGTGTGAGTACCTATGCGTAGTCTCAGCCTGTGCTGCGTGTTATCGTTCCCATGTCCGTTGGTGGTGTGAGTACCTATGCGTAGTCTCAGCCTGTGCTGCGTGTTATCGTTCCCATGTCCGTTGGTGGTGTGAGTACCTATGCGTAGTCTCAGCCTGTGCTGCGTGTTATCGTTCCCATGTCCATTGGTGGTGTGAGTACCTATGTGTAGTCTCAGCCTGTGCTGCGTGTTATCGTTCCCATGTCCATTGGTGGTGTGAGTACCTATGCGTAGTCTCAGCCTGTGCTGCGTGTTATTGTTCCCATGTCCGTTGGTGGTGTGAGTGCCTATGCGTAGTCACAGCCTGTGCTGCGTGTTTTGTGCATTGTGTATTACGGGTCTCGTTCCGTGTCGTTCTATGAGGTTTACCCTCGCTCTTTTGTTTGGGTACATCCCAGTGTTTTGTACACGTGTTTGTTGTTGGTGTATTAACAACCCAGATGATGTATTCCTGCACCTGTCTCCAAATCCTTTATACCACCGTGTCAAGGACGACTGCATATTTGATGTGTCTCGGTGGTTTAATACATGATCCACAGCATAATTATTCACTTGACCGTGCATAAAAATATGTTCAATGTCTGATTTGTAATTGTTACCCATCTGATCAATCACCGCCCTTCTTTATGAGGCCAGTCATTCGAAAATCATGTCAACCCCTATTATTATTGCACACAGAATCCATGTAACTTATTTGTAACTCATTTGTTAAGCCAAATGTCACTTGCAGACAAATTCATAGCCTAATAGCCTACTACTCTGGAGTCATAAGACATTTATGTATGTTGTTTGGCGGGTCACGGATTGGCTCTCGGGAACAATTCTATGCAGGTGGGTTGGGTTGCGGAGAAAAATCTGCCGTGATGTTTAATATCGGTGGGGGCTTGGAATTGATGTGGGGCAGGTGCAGCTCAAAAAAACTGATCCGTGCAGGACTCTACCCTACATACAGTATGTGTGTGTGTGGGGGAGGGCGTGTGGGGGGTTCTTCTCTGAGGAATTAACACTGCCCTCAATCTCTTTACCCACCCTCAAACACACACACACACACTCACAAGGTTACGTACACCAACATATGACAAGCGTATGTGCGCAGACTCATACACAGATACATGAACACACAGGAGCTCTACACATATCGTGTGGACACACACACACACACACACAAAGCTCTTGTCCTGTCCAGGGTCTTATATAACTGCCAGGAGATTATTGAAAAAGCAGGACACAGATGCTCAGACAGGGATTTTGCTACCTCCCTCCTCTCGTATTCTCTTTCTCTCCATTCGTCGATCTGTCTCCAGCCCACCCTCAACCCTTTTCCATAGAACTGATATCAAAAGACAGGTTTTAGGAGGACAGAACATGAATCTAGAAGATTTTGTCGGCAGTCTAGGACAGATGGACACATCTTAATGCAAAACAAATGCACACAAAAGGAGACAATGACACCTAGTACAGACAGACAGACAGACTGGCAGACAGAAACACCTTAAAGGTCCAATATGCAGTTGTTTTTATCTCAATGTCAAATCATTTCTGGGTAACAGTTAAAACCCTCTTAAGGATCCAACCCTTTTTTTCAATTTTCTCCGAAAATGACATACCCAAATCTACCTGCCTGTAGCTCAGGACTTGAAACAAGGATATGCATATTCTTGATACCATTTGAAAGGAAACACTTTGACGTTTGTGAAAATGTGAAAATAATGTAGGTGAATATAACACATTAGATCTGGTAAAAGATAATACAAGAAAAAAAGTGTTTTTTAGTATTTTTTTGTACCATCTTTGAAATGCAATAGAAAGGCCATAATGTATTATTCCACCCCAGGTGCAATTTCGATTTTGTCAACTAGATGGCAGCAGTGTATGTGCAAAGTTTTAGACTGATCCAATGAACTATTGAATATCTGTTCAAAATGTTGTATCAAGACTGCCCAAATGTGCCTAATTGGTTTATTAATACATTTTCAAGTTCATAATTGTGCACTCTCCTCAAACAATAGCATGGTATTAATTCACTGTAATAGCTACTGTAAATTGGGCAGTGCGGTTAGATGAACAAGCATTTAAGCTTTCTGCCCATATCAGACACTGTGTGTCTATGTCCTGGGAATTATTTTTGTTACTTACAACCTCATGCTAATCGTTATTAGCCAACGTTAGCTCAACGCCCCGCGGAGAGGACACTGATCCCGTAAAGGTTTTAAGTACCTTACAGCAATTGTTTTCAATTAAAATTATCTAAATTAAACAAAAACAGCTTCTTATCAAAGAGCAATTTCGCAGGACTGTCTGTGAGTGGTCTGAGTTGGGAGGAGAAAACTGAAAACTAGCTGTTATTGGCAGACAAGTTCAGAACTGTCTTGCTTTTTGGTCTATCAACTAATGTCACCGGGCAGGCCTAAGCTCCATCCCAGCTGCAATTTCAGGTGGTCTTTACAGCTCTTACATTTAACATAATTTCCACAATTTGACAGAATTATCCCAACCTCATAGTGTGATATTTTTTACACAAGTTTTAACTGCACTGGACCTTTAATAAAGAGACAGAGACACGTGAGCACAAACACAAAGAGAGAGGCACCAATGCTATCTTAGACTGACAGTCATGCATAGAGACACAATCAACCGAACTGCATGACAGAAGAGGCCTTTTTTGTCATTCAATTTTCTCTGCCTCATTCTCTCGTCCTTTTTCTCTTCTCTCCATCGCCCTCAAGTGAGAAGTCATTATGGGACTGTGATCTTCTATTTTTCATCTTTCAAAAATAGACTATTTTAAAATGAGTATCTTAGCTGCCTGCGGCTTTACGAGAACACACACAAGCATGCACACATGCACGGACACATGCACGGACACATGCACGGACACATGCACGGACACATTCTGCTTTGACACCAAGGTTTCTGTTAATGAAGGAGGATGGGGGAGAAATGGAGCGAGACACGGCAATGGAGAGAGAGATGGAGAGGGAGAGACACGGCAATGGAGAGAGAGATGGAGAGGGAGAGAGATGGAGAGAGAGATGGAGAGAGAGCTGGAGAGGGAGAGGGAGATGGAGAGAGAGCTGGAGAGGGAGATGGGGAGATGGAGATGAAGAGAGATGGAGAGAGAGCTGGAGAGGGAGATGGAGAGAGAGATGGAGAGGGAGCGAGATGGAGGGAGAGAGAGCTGGAGAGGGAGAGAGAGATGGAGAGGGAGAGAGATGGAGATGGACAGATGGAGGTGGAGAGAGAGCTGGAGAGAGAGATGGAGAGATGGAGATGGAGAGAGAGAGAGAGCTGGAGAGGGAGAGAGAGATGGAGAGGGAGAGAGATGGAGATGGAGAGAGAGATGGAGAGAGAGCTGGAGAGAGAGATGGAGATATGGAGATGGATGGGAGAGAGCTGGAGATGGAGAGAGAGATGGAGAGGGAGAGAGATGGAGGGAGAGAGAGGGGGAGGGAGAGAGATGGGGGAGAGAGAGATGGAGATGGAGGGAGAGAGAGAGAGAGAGATGTACATTTGGGGGAAAACACACACATATTTCTTTCCACAGGGCCGGGGGGTGAGACAGGGATGCAACTTAAGCCCCACCCTATTCAACATATATATCAAGGAATTGGCAAGGGCACGAGAACAATCTGCAGGCCAGCCTCACCCTACTAGAATCTGAAGTCAAGTGTCTACTGTTTGCTGATGATCTGGTTCTTCTGGCTCGAGATACTCAGCTAGTCTAAAGAATGCCAGTTTTATTGCGTTTTTAATCAGAACAACAGTTTTCAGCTGTGCTAACATAATTGCAAAAGGGTTTTCTAGTAATCAATTAGCCTTTTAAAATTAGCTAACACAACGTGCCATTGGAACACAGTAGTGATGGTTGCTGATAATGGGCCTCTGTATGCCTATGTAGATATTGTCACGCCCTGACCTTAGTATTCTTTGTTTTCTTTATTATTTTGGTTAGGTCAGGGTGTGACATGGGTGATATGTGTGTTTTTGTCTTATTCTAGTGTGTTTGTACTGTCTAGGGGTTTTTGTAGGTTCATGGGGTTGTTTTCATCTCGGTGTTTATGTTGGTCTACGGTTGCCTAGATTGTTTCTCAATTAGAGGCAGGTGTTTATTGTTGTCTCTGATTGGGAACCATATTTAGGCAGCCATCTTCTTTGGGTATTTCGTGGGTTATTGTCTATGTTATACATTAGCACATTGTTTATATAGCGGTCACGTTTGTCTTATTCGTTTTGTTGTTTTTGTTTAAGTGTTCTTCGTGTTCGTCGTCAATAAAGAAGAATGTATTCTAACCACGCTGCGCTTTGGTCTACTCCATACGACGATCGTGACAGATATTCCATAGAAAATCAGCTGTTCACAGCTACAGTAGTCATTTACAACATTAACAATGTCTGCACTGTATTCCTGATCAATTTGCTGTTATTTTAATGGACAAAAAAAACAAGGACATTTCTAAGTTACCCAAAACTTTTGAACAGCAGTGTAGATCTTCTGCACAGATTCTGTCAGACCTGGGCCCTGACTGTAAATCTCAGTAAACACCAATAATGGTCTTTCAAAAAAGGTCCCGTTCCCAGGACCACGTATACAAATTCCATCTCGACACTGTTGCCCTAGAGCACACAACAAACTATACATACCTCGGGCCTAAACATCAGCGCCAAAGGTAACTTCTTCAAAGCTGTGAACGATCTGAGAGACAAGGCAAGAATGGCCTTCTATGCCATCAAAAGGAACATACAATTCGACATACCAATTAGGATCTGGTTAAAAATACTCATTGCCTTTTATGGTTGTGAGGTCACCAACCAAGAACTCACAAAATGGGACAATCAACAAATTGAGACTCTGCATGTAGAATTCCGTAGGCAGAACGGGTTCTCAAGAGAAGACAGGCTTGTGCACACTGCGCACAAAACTAGGTGGAAACTGAACTGCACTTCCTAACCTTCTGCCAAATGTATGACCATATTAGCGACACATATTTCCCTCAGATTACACAGACGCACAAAGAATTTGAAAACAAACCCCATTTGGATAAACTCCCATATCGATGGCTGAAATACCACAGTGTGACATCACAGCAGCAAGATGTGTGACCTCAAAAGAAAAGGGTGAACCAGTGAAGAACAAACATTGTAAATACAACCTATATTTATGTTGATTTATTTTCCCTTGTGTACTTTACCCATTTGCACATCGTTACAAGACTCTATATAGACGTAATTTGACATTTGAAATTTGAACTTCTGTGAGTGTAATTTTTTCTGTTCATTTTTTATTTCACTTTTGTTTATTATCTATTTCACTTGCTCTGGCAACGTTAACATATGTTTCCCATGTCAATAAAGCCCCTTAAACTGAAATTGAAATTGAGAGAGAGAGATGGAGGGAGAGAGAGAGAGAGAGAGAGAGAGAGAGAGAGAGAGAGAGAGAGGGCGAGAGACAGAGAGAGAGAGAGAGAGAGAGCAGTGTAATTAGACAGTGTGTTTGCATGTCAGAGTGTACTGATTGGACAGATCAATGACTTCACAGATCCACGTCTCTCCATCAGGTACAAAGAGATCTAAGAAGGCCCTTTCTAACAACCCCAGCTAACACCCTGAGATATGGAGTGAGACAGAGAGGAAGGGAGAGAAGGAGGGTGGAGGAGAGGAGGAGAGAGTCTGAGATGAGAGAAATCAGAAATACATTCAGACACAGTAGCCTGACCCCTAAAGCTGTATCCCCCCTCTCAACTCCTCCTTTCATCCTAAAACTACATCCCTCATCTCCCCTCCCTCCCTCCCTCTGTCCTCATCTTGCAGTAATGTACACCTCTTCTCATCAAAACATCCTCCGAATCAAATTACTGAGAGCTAAGAGAGAGCAAACACTCATTGCCCACCACACCATGCTATGTGTCTGTGCGTGTCTGTGTGTGGGTGCTGTGTGTGTGTATCTTTGTCTACGTGTGAGATTCCTCTCACACATAACATAAAGGTGTATTGCAATTATTGTGCATTGGGTGTGTAGCTATGGGTGTATTTCATTCTAACATACACACATACACACACAGATATTCCCCTCCTCATCTCAGCAGAGGTTAATTGAAACTTGACACAAGGTGAGTTTTCAGAGCTGCAAACATCACTGGTTATTTTCGGTAGGGGTCAGAAAATTCAGATACACACATCAGCAGCGGACATCCTAGGGAACACAAACACCCCAATTTATCACCGATTATACCAGAGAGTATTGACTAAGTCCTGACAGCCATCAATAAAAACACACACTAAAACATGCATGTTCAAAAAACAAGTTGACCTCTCTGTTTTGATCTCTCTTTTCTTTTCTTTCCTCTCAATCCCTCTATCTTTCTCCATGTCACACTAAGGGAGTGTAGAGAAAGTCCCTCTCTTCTCACTCCATGTCACACTAAGGGAGTGTAGAGAAAGTCCCTCTCTTCTCTCTCCATGTCACACTAAGGGAGTGTAGAGAAAGTCCCTCTCTTCTCTCTCCATGTCACACGAAGGGAGTGTAGAGAAAGTCCCTCTCTTCTCTCTCCATGTCACACGAAGGGAGTGTAGAGAAAGTCCCTCTCTTCTCTCTCCATGTCACACAAAGGGAGTGTAGAGAAGGTCCCTCTCTTCTCTCTCTATGCACAAATCGCTGAAGTTGGAGACTTTTATCTCCCTCACCAACTTCAAACATCTGCTATCTGAGCAGCTAACCGATCACTGCAGCTGTACATAGTCTTATCGGTAAACAGCCCACCCAATTTTACCTACCTCATCCCCATACTGTTTTTATTTATTTACTTTTCTGCTCTTTTGCACACCAATATCTCTACCTGTACATGGCCATCTGATCATTTATCACTCCAGTGTTAATCTGCAAAATTGTAATTATTTGCCTACCTCCTCATGCCTTTTGCACACAATGTATATAGACTCTCTTTTTTTCTACAGTGTTATTGACTTGTTTATTGTTTACTCCATGTTTAACTCTGTGTTGTCTGTTCACACTGCTATGCTTTATCTTGGCCAGGTCACAGTTGTAAATGAGAACTTGTTCTCAACTAGCCTACCTGGTTAAATAAAGGTGAAATAAAAAAAATAATAAAAAAAATGTCAAACTAAGGGAGTGTACAGAGAGAGGTCCCTCTCTTCTCTCTCTCCATGTCACACTAAGGGAGTGTAGAGAAGGTCCCTCTCTTCTCTCTGTCCATGTCACACTAAGGGAGTGTAGAGAAGGTCCCTCTCTTCTCTCTCTATGTCACACTAAGGGAGTGTACAGAGGTCCCTCTCTTCTCTCTCTCTATGTCACACTAAGGGAGTGTACAGTGGTCCCTTTCCCCTGGTAAGGACTGGTTGGGTCTGGTCCGGTCTGGTTGGGACTGGTCTCGTCTGGTCTAGTCTGGTCAGGACTGGTCTAGTCTGGCTAGTCTAGTCTGGTCTGGTCTGGTCAGGAACGGTCTAGTCTGGTCTAGTCTGGTCTGGTCAAGAATGATCAGGTCTAGTCTGGTCAGAAATGGTCTGGTCAGGTCTAGTCTGGTCAGGTCTAGTCTGGTCAGGACTAATCTGGTCAGGTCTAGTCTGGTCAGGACTAATCTGGTCAGGTCTAGTCTGGTCAGGACTGGTCAGGTCTAGTCTGGTCAGGACTAGTCTGGTCAGGTCTAGTCTGGTCAGGACTAATCTGGTCAGGTCTAGTCTGGTCAGGTCTAGTCTGGTCAGGACTAATCTGGTCAGGTCTAGTCTGGTCAGGACTGGTCAGGTCTAGTCTGATCAGGGATGGTCAGGTCTAGTCTGGTCAGGTCTAGTCTGGTCAGGTCTAGTCTGGTCAGGACTAGTCTGGTCAGGTCTAGTCTGGTCAGGTCTAGTCTGGTCAGGTCTAGTCTGGTCAGGTCTAGTCTGGTCAGGACTAGTCTGGTCAGGTCTAGTCTGGTCAGGTCTAGTCTGGTCAGGTCTAGTCTGGTCAGGTCTAGTCTGGTCAGGACTTGTCTGGTGAGGTCTAGTCTGGTCTGGTCAGGACTAGTCTGGTCAGGTCTAGTCTGGTCAGGACTGGTCAGATCTAGTCTGGTCAGGTCAGGACTGGTCTAGTCAGGACTGGTCAGGACTGGTCTAGTCAGTACTGGTCAGGACTGGTCTAGTCTAGTCTGGTCAGGTCAGTACTGGTCAGGTCTAGTCTGGTCAGGTCAGGACTAGTCTGGTCAGGACTGGTCAGGTCTAGTCTGGTTAGGAATGGTCAGGACTGGTCAGGACTGGTCTAGTCAGGACTGGTCAGGACTGGTCTAGTCAGGACTGGTCAGGACTGGTCAGGTCTAGTCTGGTTAGGAATGGTCAGGACTGGTCAGGACTGGTCTAGTCAGGACTGGTCAGGACTGGTCTAGTCTAGTCTGGTCAGGTCAGGACTAGTCTGGTCAGGACTGGTCAGGACTAGTCTGGTTAGGAATGGTCAGGACTGGTCAGGACTGGTCTAGTCAGGACTGGTCAGGACTGGTCTAGTCAGGACTGGTCAGGACTGGTCTAGTCAGGACTGGTCAGGACTGGTCTAGTCAGGACTGGTCTAGTCAGGACTGGTCTAGTCAGGACTGGTCTAGTCTAGTCTAGTCAGGACTGGTCTAGTCAGGACTGGTCAGGACTGGTCTAGTCAGGACTGGTCTAGTCAGGACTGGTCTAGTCAGGACTGGTCTAGTCTAGTCTAGTCAGGTCAGGTCTAGTCAGGACTGGTCAGCTCAGGTCTAGTCTGGTCAGGTCAGGACTTGCACATGGCCAGGGAAACACGGTCACACAATTGATTAACACAGGAAAGAGAGAGAGGAGGGGAGATAGAGGGTAGAGAGAATGACAGAGAAAGGAGAGAGAAAGATGGTGAGAGAGAGACGGTGAGAGAGAGAAAGAGAGAGAGAACTGGTGAGAGAGACAAATGGTGAGAGAGCAAAAGAGAAACGGTGAGAGAGAGAGCGAGAGAAGGAGAGAGAGATAGATAAAGAGAGAGAGATAGAGGTGGAAGGGGGGGTAGAGCAAGAGGGAAACAGAGAGAGAGATAGAGGAGGAAGAGGGGGTAGAGCAAGAGGGAAACAGAGAGAGAGATAGAGGAGGAAGAGGGGGTAGAGCAAGAGGGAAAGAGAGAGAGAGATAGATAGAGGAGGAAGAGGGGGTAGAGCAAGAGGGAAAGAGAGAGAGATAGATAGAGGAGGAAGAGGGGATAGAGCAAGAGGGAAACAGAGAGAGAGAGAGAGATAGAGGAGGAAGAGGGGGTAGAGCAAGAGGGAAAGAGAGAGAGATAGATAGCGGAGGAAGAGGGGATAGAGCAAGAGGGAAACAGAGAGAGAGAGAGAAATATAGGAGGAAGAGGGGGTAGAGCAAGAGGGAAAGAGAGAGAGAGATAGAGGAGGAAGAGGGGGTAGAGCAAGAGGGAAAGAGAGAGAGAGATAGAGGAGGAAGAGGGGGTAGAGCAAGAGGGAAACAGAGAGAGAGAGAGTGTGGGTGAGAAAGAGGGAGGGACAGGAGGAGAGAGAGAGGGGATCAGTTAGCTCCGCTGTGCTCGGGATTCGGCAACTCAAAGAGAGCGAGAAAGTGACAGAGAGAGGGGGGAAAAGCGCTGGACTAACACAGTTGACTGGAGGAGTGTGAGAGAGAAAGGAGGAGAGGAGAGAGAAGAGGTGTGTGTGGATAGGAGCGGAGGAATAGCCTAAAGGAGTGGAGGTGAGTCAGAGACTGATTAACAACAGTAGTTATAGAGGACAGGTCTGAGAGGTACGGGATGTCTGGTTCACTCTGGTAGGAACCATCATTATACAACCCCTGTGCTTTTGAGGCTTCCCCTGAGTCGTTGTGTTGTTTGCATGTTGTTAGTGTTTGTTTGTGAGTGCGTGTGTTTGTTCATGTGTTAGTTCATTTGGTATGTGGACATTGAATTGAGAGTTATTGTTTGTCCTGCAATGGGGGGTTTGTGTTGCCAAGTGTCCCAGCATTATGTTTTCCTTTTCAGCCATGCAAATCACTGAGAGTGACTTTGATCCAACAAGGGCGTGTGTATGTGTGACGCTGTGCTTATCTCATGCAACATGTGCGTGCGTGTGTGTGTATGTGTGTATGTGTGTATGTGTGTGTGTGTCGGTGTTTGTGTTTTACCTCTCGTGAATAGCTGAAAGCTGCCCTGGGTGTATTGCTGCAGATACTCCCTTCTCATAGAATCCATGGTCACACAGATCTAAACTGAAGTGTGTGTTAGTGTTTATGCGGCACAAGCGTGTGAGAGATGCGTGTGTTTGTTTGCATACTGTATGTGTGTATGTGTGCTGCATAGGGCGCGTGTACCCCATGCATATGTGTGTGTGTGTGTGTGTGTGTGTGTGTGTGTGTGTGTGTGTGTGTGTGTGTGTGTGTGTGTGTGTGTGTGTGTGTGTGTGTGTGTGTGTGTGTGTGTGATGTGTGTGTGTCTATATCCATGCATGTGTGTTCCCTTTTGCCCACTCCACTTTACCTCCTTCAGTACCCTGGGTTCTAACAGAGGCCCAGACTGATGGAAAGTAAACACCGAGAGGTAGAAATAGGCATAGATTGAGAGAGGGAGGAGAGGAGACAGAGAGGGAGAGAGAGACAGACAGACAGACAGACAGACAGACAGACAGACAGCACAGAGGGAGTAGAGACGAGTTAAAGAGAGAGAGACAGACAGCATAGTGGGAGGAAAGACGAGTTAGACAGACAGACAGACAGACAGACAGACAGCACAGAGGGAGTAGAGACGAGTTAGAGAGAGACATACAGACAGCATAGAGGGAGGAGAGACGAGTTAGAGAGAGACAGACAGACAGACAGACCTATAGCATAGAGGGAGGAGAGACGAGATAGAGAGAGACATACAGACAGCATAGAGGGAGGAGAGACGAGTTAGAGAGAGACAGACAGACAGACAGACAGACAGACAGACAGACAGACAGACCTATAGCAGAGAGGGAGGAGAGACGAGATAGAGACAGACAGACAGACCTATAGCATAGAGGGAGGAGAGACGAGTTAGAGAGAGAGAGAGAGAGAGAGAGAGAGACAGACAGACAGACAGACCTATAGCATAGAGGGAGGAGAGACGAGTTAGAGAGACAGACAGACAGACAGACAGACAGACAGACAGACAGACAGACAGACAGACCTATAGCATAGAGAGAGGAGAGACGAGTTAGAGAGAGACAGACAGACAGACCTATAGCATAGAGGGAGGAGAGACGAGATAGAGACCGACAGACAGACCTATAGCATAGAGGGAGGAGAGACGAGTTAGAGAGAGACAGACAGACAGACAGACAGACCTATAGCAGAGAGGGAGGAGAGACGAGATAGAGACAGACAGACAGACCTATAGCATAGAGGGAGGAGAGACGAGTTAGAGAGAGACAGACAGACAGACAGACCTATAGCATAGAGGGAGGAGAGACGAGTTAGAGAGAGACAGACAGACAGACCTATAGCATAGAGGGAGGAGAGACGAGTTAGAGAGAGACAGACAGACAGACAGACAGACAGACAGACAGACAGACAGACCTATAGCATAGAGGGAGGAGAGACGAGTTAGAGAGAGACAGACAGACAGACCTATAGCATAGAGGGAGGAGAGACGAGATAGAGACTGACAGACAGACCTATAGCATAGAGGGAGGAGAGACGAGTTAGAGAGAGACAGACAGACAGACAGACAGACAGACCTATAGCATAGAGGGAGGAGAGACGAGTTAGAGACAGACAGACAGACAGACAGACAGACAGACAGACAGACAGACAGACAGACAGACCTATAGCATTGAGGGAGGAGAGACGAGTTAGAGAGAGACAGACAGACAGACCTATAGCATAGAGGGAGGAGAGACGAGTTAGAGAGAGACAGACAGACAGACCTATAGCATAGAGGGAGGAGAGACGAGTTAGAGAGAGACAGACAGACAGACCTATAGCATAGAGGGAGGAGAGACGAGTTAGAGAGAGACAGACAGACAGCATAGAGGGAGGAGAGACGAGTTAGAGAGAGACAGACAGACAGCATAGAGGGAGGAGAGACGAGTTAGAGAGAGACAGACAGACAGCATAGAGGGAGGAGAGACGAGTTAGAGAGAGACAGACAGACAGCATAGAGGGAGGAGAGACGAGTTAGAGAGAGACAGACAGACAGCATAGAGGGAGGAGAGACGAGTTAGAGAGAGACAGACAGACAGCATAGAGGGAGGAGAGACGAGTTAGAGAGAGACAGACAGACAGACAGACAGACCTATAGCATAGAGGGAGGAGAGACGAGTTAGAGAGAGACAGACAGACAGCATAGAGGGAGGAGAGACGAGTTAGAGAGAGACAGACAGACAGCATAGAGGGAGGAGAGACGAGTTAGAGAGAGACAGACAGACAGACAGACCTATAGCATAGAGGGAGGAGAGACGAGTTAGAGAGAGACAGACAGACAGACAGCATAGAGGGAGGAGAGACGAGTTAGAGAGAGACAGACAGACAGCATAGAGGGAGTGAGTGATTGTGAGAGACTGTGATGATTAATCAATAGGTTATGACAAACAAATGTATTTAGAATGAAAAGGCCTTCTCTGGAGAGAACATAAAGGAAAGATAGAGCTATAGGGTCAGAAAGAGGCAAGGTGAGAGACAAAGAGGGTGAGACATTTGTGTGTGTGTGTGTGTGTGTGTGTGTGTGTGTGTGTGTGTGTGTGTGTGTGTGTGTGTGTGTGTGTGTTTAATCATGGCCAGTGACAGAGAGGCAGGGCCACAGACACACTAATTATCAGTCAGAAATAAAAGAAAGAAGGACAGGGGGATGATGATATAGGGATGACAGAGAGACAGTGGGATGATAATATAGGGATGAGAGAGAGGCAGTGGGATGATGATATAGGGATGAGAGAGAGACAGGTGGATAATGATATAGGGATGACAGAGACAAAGACAGGGGGCTAATGATATAGGGATGAGAGAGTGACAGGGGGATAATGATGTAGGGATGACAGAGAGACAGTGGGATGATGATATAGGGATGAGAGAGAGACAGTGGGATGATGATATAGGGATGAGAGAGAGACAGTGGGATGATGATATAGGGATAAGAGAGAGACAGTGGGATGATGATATAGGGATGACAGAGAGACAGTGGGATGATAATATAGGGATGACAGAGAGACAGGGGGATAATGATGTAGGGATGACAAAGAGAGACAGGGGGATGAGAGAGAGACAGGGGGATAATGATATAGGAATGAGAGAGAGACAGGGGGATAATGATATAGCAATGACAGAGAGACAGGGGGATAATGATATAGGGATGAGAGAGAGACAGGGGGATAATTATATAGCAATGACAGAGAGAGGGGGTTAATGATATAGGGATGACAGAGAGACATGGGGATAATTATATAGCGATGACAGAGAGACAGGGGGATAATGATGTAGGGATGACAAAGAGAGACAGGGGGATAATGATATAGGGATGAGAGAGAGACAGGGGGATAATTATATAGCAATGACAGAGAGAGGGGGTTAATGATATAGGGATGACAGAGAGACAGGGGGATAATTATATATCGATGACAGAGAGACAGGGGGATAATGATGTAGGGATGACAAAGAGAGACAGGGGGATGAGAGAGAGACAGGGGGATAATGATATAGGGATGAGAGAGACAGGGGGATGATGATATAGGGATGAGAGAGAGACAAGGGGATAATGATATAGGGATGAGAGAGAGACAGTGGGATAATTATATAGCGATGACAGAGAGACAGGGGGATAATTATATAGCGATGACAGAGAGACAGGGGGATAATGATGTAGGGATGACAAAGAGAGACAGGGGGATGAGAGAGAGACAGGGGGATAATGATATAGGGATGAGAGAGAGACAGGGGGATGAGAGAGAGACAGGGGATAATGATATAGGGATGAGAGAGAGACAGGGG
This sequence comes from Oncorhynchus masou masou, assembly GCF_036934945.1. NCBI lineage: Eukaryota > Metazoa > Chordata > Actinopteri > Salmoniformes > Salmonidae > Oncorhynchus > Oncorhynchus masou. The sequence goes on along the minus strand of NC_088220.1, from coordinate 27,357,675 downwards.
GATGAGAGAGAGACAGGGGGATAATTATATAGCAATGACAGAGAGACAGGGGGATAATAATATAGCGATGACAGAGAGACAGGGGGATAATTATATAGCGATGACAGAGAGACAGGGGGATAATAATATAGGGATGAGAGAGAGACAGGGGGATGAGAGAGAGACAGGGGATAATGATATAGGGATGAGAGAGAGACAGGGGGATAATTATATAGCAATGACAGAGAGACAGGGGATAATGATATAGGGATGACAGAGAGAGACAGGGGGATGAGAGAGAGACAGGGGATAATGATATAGGGATGAGAGAGAGACAGGGGGATGAGAGAGAGACAGGGGCTAATGATATAGGGATGAGAGAGAGACAGGGGGATGAGACAGAGACAGGGGATCATGATATAGGGATGAGAGAGAGAGGTGGAAAATGATATAGCGATGACAGAGAGACAGGGGGATAATGATATAGCGATGACAGAGAGACAGGGGGATAATGATGTAGGGATGACAGAGAGAGACAGGGGATGAGATAGAGACAGGGGATAATGATATAGGGATGAGAGAGAGACAGGGGGATAATGATATAGGGGTGTCAGAGAGAGACAGGGGGATAATGATATAGGGATGACAAAGAGAGACAGGGGGATGAGAGAGAGACAGGGGGATAATGATATAGGGATGAGAGAGAGACAGGGGGATGAGAGAGAGACATGGGATAATGATATAGGGATGAGAGAGAGACAGGGGATAATGATATAGCGATGACAGAGAGACAGGGGGATAATAATATAGCGATGACAGAGAGACAGGGGGATAATGATGTAGTGATGACAAAGAGAGACAGGGGGATGAGAGAGAGACAGGGGGATAATGATATAGGGATGAGAGAGAGACAGGGGGATAATTATATAGCGATGACAGAGAGACAGGGGGATAATGATGTAGTGATGACAAAGAGAGACAGGGGGATGAGAGAGAGACAGGGGGATAATGATATAGGGATGAGAGAGAGACAGGGGGATGAGAGAGAGACAGGGGATAATGATATAGCGATGACAGAGAGACAGGGGGATAATAATATAGGGATGAGAGAGAGACAGGGGGATAATGATATAGCAATGACAGAGAGAGGGGGTTAATGATATAGGGATGACAGAGAGACAGGGGGATAATTATATAGCGATGACAGAGAGACAGGGGGATAATTATATAGCGATGACAGAGAGACAGGGGGATAATGATGTAGTGATGACAAAGAGAGACAGGGGGATGAGAGAGAGACAGGGGGATAATGATATAGGGATGAGAGAGAGACAGGGGGATGAGAGAGAGACAGGGGATAATGATATAGCGATGACAGAGAGACAGGGGGATAATAATATAGGGATGAGAGAGAGACAGGGGGATAATTATATAGCAATGAGAGAGAGACAGGGGGATAATGATATAGGGATGAGAGAGAGACAGGGGATAATTATATAGCAATGACAGAGAGAGGGGGTTAATGATATAGGGATGACAGAGAGACAGGGGGATAATTATATAGCGATGACAGAGAGACAGGGGGATAATTATATAGCGATGACAGAGAGACAGGGGGATAATGATGTAGGGATGACAAAGAGAGACAGGGGGATGAGAGAGAGACAGGGGGATAATGATATAGGGATGAGAGAGAGACAGGGGATAATGATATAGGGATGACAGAGAGACAGGGGGATAATAATATAGGGATGAGAGAGAGACAGGGGGATAATGATGTAGGGATGACAAAGAGAGACAGGGGATAATGATATAGGGATGAGAGAGAGACAGGGGGATAATTATATAGCAATGACAGAGAGAGGGGGTTAATGATATAGGGATGACAGAGAGACAGGGGGATAATTATATAGCGATGACAGAGAGACAGGGGGATAATGATGTAGGGATGACAAAGAGAGACAGGGGGATGAGAGAGAGATAGGGGGATAATGATATAGGGATGAGAGAGAGACAGGGGGATGATGATATAGGGATGAGAGAGAGACAGTGGGTTAATTATATAGCGATGACAGAGAGACAGGGGGATAATTATATAGCGATGACAGAGAGACAGGGGGATAATGATGTAGGGATGACAAAGAGAGACAGGGGGATGAGAGAGAGACAGGGGGATAATGATATAGGGATGAGAGAGAGACAGGGGGATGAGAGAGAGACAGGGGATAATGATATAGGGATGAGAGAGAGACAGGGGATAATGATATAGCGATGACAGAGAGACAGGGGGATAATAATATAGGGATGAGAGAGAGACAGGGGGATAATGATATAGCAATGACAGAGAGACAGGGGATAATGATATAGGGATGACAGAGAGACAGGGGGATAATTATATAGCAATGACAGAGAGACAGGGGATAATGATATATGGATGACAGAGAGACAGGGGGATAATTATATAGCAATGACAGAGAGACAGGGGATAATGATATATGGATGACAGAGAGACAGGGGATAATTATATAGTGATGACAGAGAGACAGGGGGATAATGATGTAGGGATGACAAAGAGAGACAGGGGGATGAGAGAGAGACAGGGGGATAATGATATAGGGATGAGAGAGAGACAGGGGGATGAGAGAGAGACAGGGGATAATGATATAGGGATGAGAGAGAGACAGGGGGATGAGACAGAGACAGGGGATAATGATAAAGGGATGAGAGAGAGACAGGGGATAATTATATAGCGATGACAGAGAGACAGGGGGATAATGATATAGCGATGAGAGAGAGACAGGGGGATAATGATATAGCGATGACAGAGAGACAGGGGGATAATATATAGGTATGACAGAGACAAAGACAGTGGGATAATGATATAGGGATGACAGAGACAAAGACAGGGGGCTAATGATATAGGGATGACAGAGACAAAGACAGTGGGATAATGATATAGGGATGACAGAGACAAAGACAGGGGGCTAATGATATAGGGATGACAGAGACAAAGACAGGGGGCTAATGATATAGGGATGACAGAGACAAAGACAGGGGGCTAATGATATAGTGATGACATAGAGAAATATACATGGGGCTAATGATATAGTGATGACAGAGATAAATAGACAGGGGGTAATGATATAGGGATAACAAGAGAGAAATAGACAAGGGGCTAATGATATAGCGATGACAGAGAGAAATAGAAATAGACGGTGGGTGTTGCCATCGTGACCAGTGAACTGAGATAAGGCGGAGCTTTACCTAGCATGGACTTGTAGATGACCTGGAGCCAGTGGGTCTGGCGACGAATATGTAGCGAGGGCCAGCCGACTAAAGCATACAAGTCGCAGTGGTGGGTGGTATAAGGTTCTTTAGACGGCACTGTAATAAACTGCATCCAGTTTATTGGAAGCTATTTTGTAGATGACATCGCCGAAGTCGAGGATCGGTAGGATAGTCAGTTTTACTAGGGTAAGTTTGGCGGCGTGATTGAAGGAGGCTTTGTTGATATGAGTCTGGAAGGAGAGTTTACAGTCTAGCCAGACACCTACAGTGCCTTGCAAAAGTATTCGCCCCCCTTGAACTTTGCGACCTTTTGCCACATTTCAGGCTTCAAACATAAATATATAAAACTGTATTTTTTAGTGAAGAATCAACAACAAGTGGGACACAATCATGAAGTGGAACGACATTTATTGGATATTTCAAACTTTTTTAACAAATCAAAAACTGAAAAATTGGGCGTGCAAAAATATTCAGCCCCCTTAAAAGTTAATACTTTGTAACGCCACCTTTTGCTGCGATTACAACTGTAAGTCGCTTGGGGTATGTCTCTATCAGTTTTGCACATCGAGAGCCTGAAATTTTTTCCCATTCCTCTTTGCAAAACAGCTCGAGCTCAGTGAGGTTGGATGGAGAGCATTTGTGAACAGCAGTTTTCAGTTCTTTCCACAGATTCTCGATTGGATTCAGGTCTGGACTTTGACTTGGCCATTCTAACACCTGGATATGTTTATTTTTGAAGCATTCCATTGTATATTTTGCTTTAAGTTTTGGATCATTGTCTTGTTGGAAGACAAATCTCCGTCCCAGTTTCAGGTCTTTTGCAGACTCCATCAGGTTTTCTTCCAGAATGGTCCTGTATTTGGCTCCATCCATCTTCCCATCAATTTTAACCATCTTCCCTGTCCCTGCTGAAGAAAAGCAGGCCCAAACAATGATGCTGCCACCACCATGTTTGACAGTGGGTATGGTGTGTTCAGAGTGATGAGCTGTGTTGCTTTTACGCCAAACATAACATTTTGCATTGTTGCCAAAAAGTTCAATTGTGGTTTCATCTGACCAGAGCACCTTCTTCCACATGTTTGGTGTGTCTCCCAGGTGGCTTGTGGCAAACTTTAAACAACACTTTTTATGGATATCTTTAAGAAATGGCTTTCTTCTTGCCACTCTTCCATAAAGGCCAGATTTGTGCAATATACGACTGATTGTTGTCCTATGGACAGAGTCTCCCACCTCAGCTGTAGATCTCTGCAGTTCAACCAGAGTGATCATGGGCCTCTTGGCTGCATCTCTGATCAGTCTTCTCCTTGTAGGAGCTGAAAGTTTAGAGGGACGGCCAGTTCTTGGTAGATTTGCAGTGGTCTGATACTCCTTCCATTTCAATATTATCGCTTGCACAGTGCTCCTTGGGATGTTTAAAGCTTGGGAAATCTTTTTGTTTCCAAATCCGGATTTAAACTTCTTCACAACAGTATCTCGGACCTGCCTGGTGTGTTCCTTGTTCTTCATGATGCTCTCTGCGCTTTTAACGGACCTCTGAGACTATCACAGTGCAGGTGCATTTATACGGAGACTTGATTACACACAGGTGGATTGTATTTATCATCATTAGTCATTTAGGTCAACATTGGATCATTCAGAGATCCTCACTAAACGTCTGGAGAGAGTTTGCTGCACTGAAAGTAAAGGGGCTGAATAATTTTGCACGCCCAATTTTTCAGTTTTTGATTTGTTAAAAAAGTTTGAAATATCCAATAAATGTTCCACTTCATGATTGTGTCCCACTTGTTGTTGATTCTTCACAAAAAATACAGTTTTATATCTTTATGTTTGATGCCTGAAATGTGGCAAAAGGTCGCAAAGTTCAAGGGGGCCGAATACTTTCGCAAGGCACTGTAGGTACTATAGGTATAGATGTCCACATATTCTAGGTCGGAACCATCCAGGGTGGTGATGCAAGTCAGGCGTGCGGGTGCAGGCAGCGAACGGTTGAAAAGCATGCATTTGGTTTTACTAGCGTTTAAGAGCAGTTGGAGGCCACGGAAGGAGTGTTGTATGGCATTGAAGCTCGTTTGGAGGTTAGATAGAACAGTGTCCAAGGAAGGGCCAGAAGTATACAGAATGGTGTCGTCTGCGTAGAGGTGGATCAGGGAATTGCCCGCAGCAAGAGCAACATCATTGATATATACAGAGAAAAGAGTCGGTCCGAGAATTGAACCCTGTGGCACCCCCATAGAGTCTGCCAGAGGACCGGACAACATGCCCTCCGATTTGACACACTGAACTCAATCTGCAGTTGGTGAACCAGGCAAGGCAGTCATTAGAAAAACCGAGGCTACTGAGTCTGCCGATAAGAATATGGTGATTGACAGAGTCGAAAGCCTTGGCCAGGTCGATGAAGAGAGCTGCACATTACTGTCTTTTATCGATGGCGGTTAGGATGGGCAAGTACAGGACGTTAGTCTATCTCCTGTTTCTGTAGCATGAGGCAGCTGGATGGACAAGTACACCCCCTGGACAGGACGTTAGTCTATCTCCTGTTTCTGTAGCATGAGGCAGCTGGATGACCAAGTACACCCCCTGGACAGGACGTTAGTCTATCTCCTGTTTCTGTAGCATGAGGCAGAAGGATGGACAAGTACACCCCCTGGACAGGACGTTAGTCTATCTCCTGTTTCTGTAGCATGAGGCAGCTGGATGACCAAGTACACCCCCTGGACAGGACGTTAGTCTATCTCCTGTTTCTGTAGCATGAGGCAGCTGGATGAACAAGTACACCCCCTGGACAGGACGTTAGTCTATCTCATGTTTCTGTAGCATGAGGCAGCAGGATGGACAAGTACACCCCCTGGACAGGACGTTAGTCTATCTCATGTTTCTGTAGCATGAGGCAGCTGGATGACCAAGTACACCCCCTGGACAGGACGTTAGTCTATCTCCTGTTTCTGTAGCATGAGGCAGCTGGATGAACATGTTTCTGTAGCATGAGGCAGCAGGATGGACAAGTACACACCCCCTGGACAGGACGTTAGTCTATCTCATGTTTCTGTAGCATGAGGCAGCAGGATGGACAAGTACACCCCCTGGACAGGACGTTAGTCTATCACATGTTTCTGTAGCATGAGGCAGCAGGATGGACAAGTACACCCCCTGGACAGGATGTTAGTCTATCTCATGTTTCTGTAGCATGAGGCAGCAGGATGGACAAGTACACCCCCTGGACAGGACGTTAGTCTATCTCATGTTTCTGTAGCATGAGGCAGCTGGATGGACAAGTACACCCCCTGGACAGTACGTTAGTCTATCTCCTGTTTCTGTAGCATGAAGCAGCTGGATGGACAAGTACACCCCTTGGACAGGACGTTAGTTTATCTTTGGGCCTTACCCGCAATCTTTCTCCTTAACGCTAGACAAGCAGAGATGCACTTACTATCATTCTTCTTTATTTAACATTTATTTAACTAGTCAAGTCAGTTAAGAACATATTCTTATTTACAATGACGGCCCACCCCGGCCGCCCTATGGGACTCCCAATCACGGCTGGATGTGATGCAGCCTGGATTTGAACCAGGGACTGCAGTGCCCCTTCTTGCAATGAAATGCAGTGCCGCTGTGCCACTCGGGAGCCCAGCAGGTCCTATTTGTACAGTCTTTGGTATGACTCAGCCAAGGATGGGAGAGAAGAGAGAGACAGTGAGTGATGGGAGAGAAGAGAGAGAGACAGTGACTGATGGGAGAGAAGAGAGACAGACAGTAAGTGATGGGAGAAAAGAGAGCGACAGTGAGTGATGGGAGAGAAGAGAGAGACAGTGAGTGATGGGAGAGAAGAGACAGACAGTGATTGATGAGAGAGAAGAGAGAGACAGTGATTGATGGGAGAGAAGAGAGAGACAGTGATTGATGGGAGAGAAGAGATAGACAGTGATTGATGGGAGAGAAGAGAGAGACAGTGATTGATGAGAGAGAAGAGAGACACAGTGAGTGATGGGAGAGAAGAGAGACAGACAGTGAGTGATGGGAGAGAAGAGAGACGGACAGTGAATGATGGGAGAGAAGAGAGACAGACAGTGAGTGATAGGAGAGAAGAGAGCGACAGTGAGTGATGGGAGAGAATAGAGAGACAGTGAGTGATGGGAGAGAAGAGACAGACAGTGATTGATGAGAGAGAAGAGAGAGACAGTGATTGATGGGAGAGAAGAGAGAGACAGTGAGTGATGGGAGAGAAGAGAGAGACAGACAGTGAGTGATGGGAGAGAAGAGAGCGACAGTGAGTGATGGGAGAGAATAGAGAGACAGTGAGTGATGGGAGAGAATAGAGAGACAGTGAGTGATGGGAGAGAAGAGACAGACAGTGATTGATGAGAGAGAAGAGAGAGACAGTGATTGATGGGAGAGAAAAGAGAGACAGTGATTGATGGGAGAGAAGAGAGAGACAGTGATTGATGGGAGTGATGAGAGAGACAGTGAGTGATGGGAGAGAAGAGAGACAGACAGTGAGTGATGGGAGAGAAGAGAGACAGACAGTGAATGACGGGAGAGAAGAGAGACAGACAGTGAGTGATGGGAGAGAAAGAGAGAGTCAGGGATTGATGAGAGAGAAGAGAGAGACAGTTAAGAATGGGAGAGAAGAGAGAGACAGTGAGTGATGGGAGAGAAGAGAGAGACAGTGAGTGATGGGAGAGAAGAGAGAGACAGTGATTGATGAGAGAGACAGTGATTGATGGGAGAGAAGAGACAGACAGTGATTAATGAGAGAGAAGAGAGAGACAGTGATTGATGGGAGAGAAGAGAGAGACAGTGAGTGATGGGAGAGAAGAGAGAGACAGACAGTGAGTAATGGGAGAGAAGAGAGCGACAGTGAGTGATGGGAGAGAATAGAGAGACAGTGAGTGATGGGAGAGAATAGAGAGACAGTGAGTGATGGGAGAGAAGAGACAGACAGTGATTGATGAGAGAGAAGAGAGAGACAGTGATTGATGGGAGAGAAAAGAGAGACAGTGATTGATGGGAGAGAAGAGAGAGACAGTGATTGATGGGAGTGATGAGAGAGACAGTGAGTGATGGGAGAGAAGAGAGACAGACAGTGAGTGATGGGAGAGAAGAGAGACAGACAGTGAATGACGGGAGAGAAGAGAGACAGACAGTGAGTGATGGGAGAGAAGAGAGAGTCAGGGATTGATGAGAGAGAAGAGAGAGACAGTTAAGAATGGGAGAGAAGAGAGAGACAGTGAGTGATGGGAGAGAAGAGAGAGACAGTGAGTGATGGGAGAGAAGAGAGAGACAGTGATTGATGAGAGAGACAGTGATTGATGGGAGAGAAGAGAGAGACAGTGATTGATGAGAGAGAAGAGAGACAGTGATTGATGGGAGAGAAGAGAGAGACAGTGAGTGATGGGAGAGAAGAGAGAGACAGTGATTGATGGGAGAGAAGAGAGAGACAGTGATTGATGGGAGAGAAGAGAGAGACAGTGAGTGATGGGAGAGAAGAGAGAGACAGTGATTGATGGGAGAGAAGAGAGAGACAGTGATTGATGGGAGAGAAGAGAGAGACAGTGATTGATGGGAGAGAAGAGAGAGACAGTGATTGATGGGAGAGAAGAGAGAGACAGTGATTGATGGGAGAGAAGAGAGAGACAGTGATTGATGGGAGAGAAGAGAGAGACAGTGATTGATGGGAGAGAAGAGAGAGACAGTGATTGATGGGAGAGAAGAGAGAGACAGTGATTGATGGGAGAGAAGAGAGAGACAGTGATTGATGGGAGAGAAGAGAGAGACAGTGATTGATGGGAGAGAAGAGACAGAGAAAAAAATCATGGAGAATATATAGAGATAAAAAGGAAAAAAGGATAGAGATAAAAGAGGGAGTAATTGGAGGAGGAAAAGGAGAGAGTAGGAAGATGAGGGAGGAGGAGGAAGAGGAGAAGGAGGAGGAGAAGGAGGAGGAGGAGAAGGAGGAGGAGGAGAGGGAAAGGAGTGAGGAGGAAAAGGAGGAAAAGGAGGAGGAGGAAGAGGAGGGAGGAGAAGGAAAAGGAGGGAAAACAAGAATAGACAAAGAACAAAATAAATAGAACACAGTCTGAATAGAAACAAGAACACTGAGGAAACTGGTACACCTCACTAGCTCTTCTCATAAAGAGGGTGTGTGTGTCTGCTGTTAACCCCAAAGCTAATGAATTGGAAAGAGACCAGTACAGTAATCCTCTTCCCCACTTCCTCTCCTTGTCCCAATTCTGCATCCTGAAAAAACACACACACATCAGAGCTGCATTATCTTTGCCTTTGAAGAATGTGCTGGATATAATCTCCATACTGGGAATATTTAAACAATAAGGACCGGGGGGTGGGGGTGTGGTATATGACCAATATACCACGGCTAAGGGCTGTGAACCCATGTTTGGCAGTGAACCCATGTGACTTGCATATTGCATCAGAGCAGCCGTCTGAGCAGAGACCTGGAGACGACATAGTCCTGTCCTTGATTACTGTGCAGTAAAGCGGCCCTCACACACACGCACGCACACCAGCCACCAATCGAAGGGTGAAAAATGAGGCTCACCTTGAGGTGACAGGGGACTCAATTCACTGGAGCTTTCAGCCCACTGTAACCACAGCGAGGAAACAAACACAGTCACACACACACACACACACACTACATCCGATCATCACTGTCCTCACACAGTGCCTCAGTGAATGTACACATATTCAAAACTTTTTAAATACCAGTCAACTGTTCAGAATCTCTCTCTCTGTCTGTCTCAGTGTGGTGGCCGATGCTTTACGAGAAACTTCTCTGTGTCTATTGATAATGCTCTGACCGCAGGCAGGCACAAAGGTGTCTGCGTTGTTACAGGTCTACATCATTAACTTTACACAACATCTCTTCCCCACCTCACCCCGCTCTCTTTTCTTCAGTCTGGCCTCTCAACTATTCTCTTCAACTTCCCATCAACACACACACACACACACACACACACACACACACACACACACACACACACACACACACACACACACACACACACACACACACACACACACACACAGACACACACACACACACACACACAGACACACAGACAGACAGACAGACAGACAGACAGAGATGTAAAAATATCTCTCTCAAAACGTTTCTCTCTCATTCAGAGACAGTCTGCCCTTACATGCACGCATTCATGAAAACTCATAAACACACGTGTCGACACATGACTGCCTTTCACACGGCCCCTTGACCCCCTACACCTCCTGTCATGGGACACCTGTTGCCATGGTGATACGGATAAACTGTGAAATTTGGATGCTCACATGTATCCCTCTGGTGGCCAGGTTGACCTATTTTAAGAAATGCCATTGGCTTGTGGAGAAAAGGTTGAAGATCTTCGATAGGCTGATGAATTTGTTACAGGATGTAATCACTGTCACCTGGTGAGGTTAGCATAGGGCTAACATGTGCCAGGTTATCTGATGGGACCAGCTACAGAGTAGCATTCTATCACTTAACACTACGTCAATTATTTGAATTGGCTGATGCTTAAACTTAACCTTAAACATTTTTACATTATCTTCAGATTAGGTTTCACTTAAAATCCATGCAACAATGTGAAAAAATCTGAACATGAACATTCTGTCTGTGTATGGAGGTGGTGTCACAAATGGCACCCTATTCCCTATATGATGCACTACAACAGTTGTGTACTATAAATGGCATAGGGTGCCATTTGGGACACAGGGGGTTTTCCACCTGCAGTGGAGAGATCCAGTCTGCAGCCAGGTAGCCAGTAAAGCGGTGATGGTACTATAGTGGTCTCAGCTAAACCAGTTTCTTCTCTCCTCTCCTCTCCTCTCCTCTTCACTCATCCAATCAAGAAATGAAAAACCAGAGACATGACGACCAATGGTCAGACTGATTGGTGACGTCATACCAGTGACAGAAGCAGAGCTGGGACAGAACAACCATGGATTCTATGGTCAATGAGCAACAATACAGTAGATCACACTCTTCTCTTGGATAAACAGAGACCAGTGACTCATCTCTCCACTCAGATATAAGACTGCCTCCTCCCATTGGGATGTTACAGAGTGGCTCCTCCCCTTCCAGCTCCTCTGGGGGCTGAGCCAATTGACTGGGGCTATGGGCAGAAGGTTGGCTGATCCGACCAATCCGGTGCCTGCGCTGGGGGTTCCCCTGGCGGGGGGACGATGGGGGCCGCTGTGCAGTGTGGGGGTGCAGACTTCCCCCAGCCTTAGGACCCTCCCATCAATCAAACGCAGCCAGCCAAAACGGACGCAGCACCCAGAGACAGGACGGGGCAACAACCATGTCGTCACAGCAACGACAATGTCCTCAGAGACTGGGGTTGTTTGTGACTCAGGCAGCATTGGGGGCAGCAGTGGATTTGCCATTTCCAAGGAGATGAGTCAGAATGCCATCAACAGTCTGACAAAGGACGACATGGGGTCACAGGGGTCTGGGGGCGGAGTCTACTGTCAGATCAAAGCCATACGGGCCAATCCCAGGGAGTCCAGCCATAGGTCCAGCGGGAAATGGACATCTCGATACACCAATGGGAGTGTGGTCGCCCCTGAGGTGGTGGGCGGGGTCTGCACTGAGGGTGCTGAAGGCAATGAGCCAATCAGAGAGAGGAGGAGGGTCCAGTCTCTTAGAGGGGAGAAGTCTCGCCCTGGACTGAGGTCAGGGAGTCTGTCTCAGTCTGTGAGCTCTCATGCCACGCCTCCAAGGCCCTGTAGAATGATGACATCATCATCGCCCCGCCTCTGTGGAACCTGCGGGCGGAGACAGTCCCAGGCCCCACCCATCTGCATGGCAACAGCGTGCCGCAGGCGAGCGGCAAATCAGATCACAGAAAGCCAGACTCTACCGATTCCTCCCCGGAAAAAGTCTGTACTCCACAACCAGAACCGGAAAGACTCCCCTGTTCTGAACTCACACACACCACCAACCCCACACACAGCTGTGAAGAACACTCAAACACAAACTCAGACATTACCCTCTCCACATGCAACCCAAAGGATACACACTCTGCCTGCGAAAGATGCACCTGTGATCCCATGTCCCAACACTAAGGATACACAACACACACATACCCACACAACAGACCCAGAACCCAGGTTGCCCAGGTTACATCAGAAAGAAACACACACACAGACAACAGACACACAGTCACACGCCATGAAGACAAAATCTTCACCAGCTACACAGTGTTTTCCAGACAGAAACACAGAGGCATCATCTGACAACCAAAACTCTCCACAAGACTCATCTATACAAGTCACCACCAAGCCGCCAAGCCCAGTCCTCCTCATAGGCACAAAATCCTTGGCCGCACCCCTTCTCCCACCTAAAAACTCCCCCAAACCCTGCCACCCTGCCCAGGTGAACACAAAACCAGCATCCCCTGTCCTTCAGACCCAACTCAAACCTACACCCCTCACCCCTTCCCTGCACCCCAAAGCATCACCAGCACAGCCAATGAAATCAGAAGCCTCCAAAACCCATGCTCCATTAAAAGACGCCCATGCTCCCCCTGCTGCCAATCTGGCCCCACAATGCAATGGGGCTCCAGGGAGGCTGGTGGGGCTACAGGCGGGGGTCCAGGCGGGGGTACCCAGAGGGTTACAAGGGTGTGTGTCAGGGGGCCTCCACGGGCGTCTCCACAGTGTGGAGGAGAGTCTGCTCTCCAACCAGGAGAAGATCAAGGTCCTCCTCAATGTTATCCAAGACCTGGAGAAGAGCAAGGCCCTCAGCGAAGGGTGAGAGAGGGAGCAGGGAGGGAGGGGTTTCTGAGTACGTGCATGTGTGTGTGAGTGTGTGCATGTATATGTGTGCTGTCAATCTGTCATCACTCACCATCTCTACCTCTGCTGTCAATCTGTCTCACTCACCATCTCTCCCTCTGCTCTCAATCTGTCATCACTCACCATCTCTCCCTCTGCTGTCAATCTGTCATCACTCAAAATCTCTCCCTCTGCTCTCAATCTGTCATCACTCACCATCTCTCCCTCTGCTCTCAATCTGTCATCACTCACCATCTCTCCCTCTGCTCTCAATCTGTCATCACTCAAAATCTCTCCTTCTGCTCTCAATCTGTCATCACTCACCATCTCTCCCTCTGCTGTCAATCTGTCATCACTCACCATCTCTCCCTCTCCTCTCAATCTGTCATCACTCACTATCTCTCCCTCTGCTGTCAATCTGTCATCACTCACCATCTCTCCCTCTGCTCTCAATCTGTCATCACTCACCATCTCTCCCTCTGCTGTCAATCTGTCATCACTCACCATCTCTCCCTCTACTCTCAATCTGTCATCATTCACCATCTCTCCCTCTGCTGTCAATCTGTCATCACTCACCATCTCTCCCTCTGCTCTCAATCTGTCATCACTCACCATCTCTCCCTCTGCTGTCAATCTGTCATCATTCACCATCTCTCCCTCTGCTGTCAATCTGTCATCATTC